>NW_027617164.1:0-141117 GCF_964187855.1 Myxine glutinosa
GCAGGAAACCACTTTTGCACTTGTATTAGTGTGGAAAAAACACTTTTCGCACTTGTGTTAGTGTTGAAAAACCACTTTTCGCACTTGTGTTAGTGTTGAAAAACCACTTTTCGCACTTGTGTTGGTGCAGTAAACCACTTTTGCACTTGTATTAGTGTGGAAAAACCACTTTTCGCACTTGTGTTAGTGTTGAAAAACAACTTTTCGCACTTGTGTTAGTGTTGAAAAACCACTTTTCGCACTTGTGTTGGTGCAGGAAACCACTTTTGCACTTGTATTAGTGTGGAAAAAACACTTTTTGCACTTGTGATAGTATTGAAAAACCACTTTTCGCACTTGTGTTAGTGTTGAAAAACCACTTTTCGCACTTGTGTTAGTGTTGAAAAACCACTTTTCGCACTTGTGTTGGTGCAGGAAACCACTTTTGCACTTGTATTAGTGTGGAAAAAACACTTTTTGCACTTGTGATACTGTTGAAAAACCACTTTTCGCACTTGTGTTAGTGTTGAAAAACCACTTTTAGCACTTGTGTTAGTGTTGAAAACCACTTTTCGCACTTGTGTTGGTGCAGGAAACCACTTTTGCACTTGTATTAGTGTGGAAAAAACACTTTTTGCACTTGTGATACTGTTGAAAAACCACTTTTCGCACTTGTGTTAGTGTTGAAAAACCACTTTTAGCACTTGTGTTAGTGTTGAAAAACCACTTTTCGCACTTGTGTTGGTGCAGGAAACCACTTTTGCACTTGTATTATTGTGGAAAAACCACTTTTCGCACTTGTGTTAGTGTTGAAAAACACTTTTCGCACTTGTGTTAGTGTTGAAAAACCACTTTTCGCACTTGTGTTGGTGCAGGAAACCACTTTTGCACTTGTGTTGGTGCAGGAAACCACTTTTGCACTTGTATTAGTGTGGAAAAAACACTTTTTGCACTTGTGATAGTGTTGAAAAACCCCTTTTCGCACTTGTGTTAGTGTTGAAAAACCACTTTTCGCACTTGTGTTGGTGCAGGAAACCACTTTTGCACTTGTATTAGTGTGGAAAAAACACTTTTTGCACTTGTGATAGTGTTGAAAAACCACTTTTCGCACTTGTGTTAGTGTTGAAAAACCACTTTTCGCACTTGTGTTGGTGCAGGAAACCACTTTTGCACTTGTATTAGTGTGGAAAAACCACTTTTCGCACTTGTGTTAGTGTTGAAAAACCACTTTTTGCACTTGTGTTAGTGTTGAAAAACCACTTTTAGCACTTGTGTTAGTGTTGAAAAACCACTTTTCGCACTTGTGTTGGTGCAGGAAACCACTTTTGCACTTGTATTAGTGTGGAAAAAACACTTTTTGCACTTGTGATAGTGTTGAAAAACCACTTTTCGCACTTGTGTTAGTGTTGAAAAACCACTTTTAGCACTTGTGTTAGTGTTGAAAAACCACTTTTCGCACTTGTGTTGGTGCAGGAAACCACTTTTGCACTTGTATTAGTGTGGAAAAACCACTTTTCGCACTTGTGTTAGTGTTGAAAAATCACTTTTCGCACTTGTGTTAGTGTTGAAAAACCACTTTTAGCACTTGTGTTAGTGTTGAAAAACCACTTTTCGCAGTTGTGTTGGTGCAGGAAACCACTTTTGCACTTGTATTAGTGTGGAAAAAACACTTTTTGCACTTGTGATAGTGTTGAAAAACCACTTTTCGCACTTGTGTTAGTGTTGAAAAACCACTTTTAGCACTTGTGTTAGTGTTGAAAAACCACTTTTCGCACTTGTGTTGGTGCAGGAAACCACTTTTGCACTTGTATTAGTGTGGAAAAAACACTTTTCGCACTTGTGTTAGTGTTGAAAAACCACTTTTCGCACTTGTGTTAGTGTTGAAAAACCACTTTTCGCACTTGTGTTGGTGCAGGAAACCACTTTTGCACTTGTATTAGTGTGGAAAAACCACTTTTCGCACTTGTGTTAGTGTTGAAAAACCACTTTTCGCACTTGTGTTAGTGTTGAAAAACCACTTTTCGCACTTGTGTTGGTGCAGGAAACCACTTTTGCACTTGTATTAGTGTGGAAAAAACACTTTTCGCACTTGTGTTAGTGTTGAAAAACCACTTTTCGCACTTGTGTTAGTGTTGAAAAACCACTTTTTGCACTTGTGTTGGTGCAGTAAACCACTTTTGCACTTGTATTAGTGTGGAAAAACCACTTTTCGCACTTGTGTTAGTGTTGAAAAACCACTTTTCGCACTTGTGTTAGTGTTGAAAAACCACTTTTCGCACTTGTGTTGGTGCAGGAAACCACTTTTGCACTTGTATTAGTGTGGAAAAAACACTTTTTGCACTTGTGATAGTGTTGAAAAACCACTTTTCGCACTTGTGTTAGTGTTGAAAAACCACTTTTCGCACTTGTATTAGTGTTGAAAAAGCACATTCGCACTTGTGTTGGTGCAGTAAACCACTTTTGCACTTGTATTAGTGTGGAAAAAACACTTTTCGCACTTGTGTTAGTGTTGAAAAACACTTTTCGCACTTGTGTTAGTGTTGAAAAACCACTTTTCGCACTTGTGTTGGTGCAGGAAACCACTTTTGCACTTGTGTTGGTGCAGGAAACCACTTTTGCACTTGTATTAGTGTGGAAAAAACACTTTTTGCACTTGTGATAGTGTTGAAAAACCCCTTTTCGCACTTGTGTTAGTGTTGAAAAACCACTTTTCGCACTTGTGTTGGTGCAGGAAACCACTTTTGCACTTGTATTAGTGTGGAAAAAACACTTTTTGCACTTGTGATAGTGTTGAAAAACCACTTTTCGCACTTGTGTTAGTGTTGAAAAACCACTTTTCGCACTTGTGTTGGTGCAGGAAACCACTTTTGCACTTGTATTAGTGTGGAAAAACCACTTTTCGCACTTGTGTTAGTGTTGAAAAACCACTTTTTGCACTTGTGTTAGTGTTGAAAAACCACTTTTAGCACTTGTGTTAGTGTTGAAAAACCACTTTTCGCACTTGTGTTGGTGCAGGAAACCACTTTTGCACTTGTATTAGTGTGGAAAAAACACTTTTTGCACTTGTGATAGTGTTGAAAAACCACTTTTCGCACTTGTGTTAGTGTTGAAAAACCACTTTTAGCACTTGTGTTAGTGTTGAAAAACCACTTTTCGCACTTGTGTTGGTGCAGGAAACCACTTTTGCACTTGTATTAGTGTGGAAAAACCACTTTTCGCACTTGTGTTAGTGTTGAAAAACCACTTTTCGCACTTGTGTTAGTGTTGAAAAACCACTTTTAGCACTTGTGTTAGTGTTGAAAAACCACTTTTCGCACTTGTGTTGGTGCAGGAAACCACTTTTGCACTTGTATTAGTGTGGAAAAAACACTTTTTGCACTTGTGATAGTGTTGAAAAACCACTTTTCGCACTTGTGTTAGTGTTGAAAAACCACTTTTAGCACTTGTGTTAGTGTGAAAAACCACTTTTCGCACTTGTGTTGGTGCAGGAAACCACTTTTGCACTTGTATTAGTGTGGAAAAAACACTTTTCGCACTTGTGTTAGTGTTGAAAAACCACTTTTCGCACTTGTGTTAGTGTTGAAAAACCACTTTTCGCACTTGTGTTGGTGCAGGAAACCACTTTTGCACTTGTATTAGTGTGGAAAAACCACTTTTCGCACTTGTGTTAGTGTTGAAAAACCACTTTTCGCACTTGTGTTAGTGTTGAAAAACCACTTTTCGCACTTGTGTTGGTGCAGGAAACCACTTTTGCACTTGTATTAGTGTGGAAAAAAACACTTTTTGCACTTGTGATAGTGTTGAAAAACCACTTTTCGCACTTGTGTTAGTGTTGAAAAACCACTTTTCGCACTTGTGTTGGTGCAGGAAACCACTTTTGCACTTGTATTAGTGTGGAAAAACCACTTTTCGCACTTGTGTTAGTGTTGAAAAACCACTTTTCGCACTTGTATTAGTGTTGAAAAACCACTTTTCGCACTTGTGTTGGTGCAGGAAACCACTTTTGCACTTGTATTAGTGTGGAAAAAACACTTTTTGCACTTGTGATAGTGTTGAAAAACCACTTTTCGCTCTTGTGTTAGTGTTGAAAAACCACTTTTCGCACTTGTGTTAGTGTTGAAAAACCACTTTTCGCACTTGTGTTGGTGCAGGAAACCACTTTTGCACTTGTATTAGTGTGGAAAAAACACTTTTTGCACTTGTGATAGTGTTGAAAAACCACTTTTCGCACTTGTGTTAGTGTTGAAAAACCACTTTTAGCACTTGTGTTAGTGTTGAAAAACCACTTTTCGCACTTGTGTTGGTGCAGGAAACCACTTTTGCACTTGTATTAGTGTGGGAAAACCACATTTTGCACTTGTGATAGTGTTGAAAAACCACTTTTCGCACTTGTGTTGGTGCAGGAAACCACTTTTGCACTTGTGTTGGTGCAGGAAACTACTTTTGCACTTGTATAAGTGTGGAAAAAACACTTTTTGCACTTGTGATAGTGTTGAAAAACCACTTTTCATACTTGTGTTAGTGTTGAAAAACCACTTTTCGCATTTGTATTAGTGTTGAAAAAGCACATTTCGCACTTGTGTTGGTGCAGTAAACCACTTTTGCACTTGTATTAGTGTGGAAAAAACACTTTTTGCACTTGTGTTATTGTTGAAAAACCACTTTTCGCACTTGTGTTAGTGTTGAAAAACCACTTTTCGCCCTTGTGTTAGTGTTGAAAAACCACTTTTCGCACTTGTGTTGGTGCAGGAAACCACTTTTGCACTTGTATTAGTGTGGAAAAACCACTTTTCGCACTTGTGTTAGTGTTGAAAAACCACTTTTTGCACTTGTGTTAGTGTTGAAAAACCACTTTTAGCACTTGTGTTAGTGTTGAAAAACCACTTTTCGCACTTGTGTTGGTGCAGGAAACCACTTTTGCACTTGTATTAGTGTGGAAAAAACACTTTTTGCACTTGTGATAGTGTTGAAAAACCACTTTTCGCACTTGTGTTAGTGTTGAAAAACCACTTTTAGCACTTGTGTTAGTGTTGAAAAACCACTTTTCGCACTTGTGTTGGTGCAGGAAACCACTTTTGCACTTGTATTAGTGTGGAAAAACCACTTTTCGCACTTGTGTTAGTGTTGAAAAACCACTTTTCGCACTTGTGTTAGTGTTGAAAAACCACTTTTAGCACTTGTGTTAGTGTTGAAAAACCACTTTTCGCACTTGTGTTGGTGCAGGAAACCACTTTTGCACTTGTATTAGTGTGGAAAAAACACTTTTTGCACTTGTGATAGTGTTGAAAAACCACTTTTCGCACTTGTGTTAGTGTTGAAAAACCACTTTTAGCACTTGTGTTAGTGTTGAAAAACCACTTTTCGCACTTGTGTTGGTGCAGGAAACCACTTTTGCACTTGTATTAGTGTGGAAATAACACTTTTCGCACTTGTGTTAGTGTTGAAAAACCACTTTTCGCACTTGTGTTAGTGTTGAAAAACCACTTTTCGCACTTGTGTTGGTGCAGGAAACCACTTTTGCACTTGTATTAGTGTGGAAAAACCACTTTTCGCACTTGTGTTAGTGTTGAAAAACCACTTTTCGCACTTGTGTTAGTGTTGAAAAACCACTTTTCGCACTTGTGTTGGTGCAGGAAACCACTTTTGCACTTGTATTAGTGTGGAAAAAACACTTTTTGCACTTGTGATAGTGTTGAAAAACCACTTTTCGCACTTGTGTTAGTGTTGAAAAACCACTTTTCGCACTTGTGTTGGTGCAGGAAACCACTTTTGCACTTGTATTAGTGTGGAAAAACCACTTTTCGCACTTGTGTTAGTGTTGAAAAACCACTTTTCGCACTTGTATTAGTGTTGAAAAACCACTTTTCGCACTTGTGTTGGTGCAGGAAACCACTTTTGCACTTGTATTAGTGTGGAAAAAACACTTTTTGCACTTGTGATAGTGTTGAAAAACCACTTTTCGCTCTTGTGTTAGTGTTGAAAAACCACTTTTCGCACTTGTGTTGGTGCAGGAAACCACTTTTGCACTTGTATTAGTGTGGAAAAAACACTTTTTGCACTTGTGATAGTGTTGAAAAACCACTTTTCGCACTTGTGTTAGTGTTGAAAAACCACTTTTAGCACTTGTGTTAGTGTTGAAAAACCACTTTTCGCACTTGTGTTGGTGCAGGAAACCACTTTTGCACTTGTATTAGTGTGGAAAAACCACTTTTCGCACTTGTGTTAGTGTTGAAAAATCACTTTTCGCACTTGTGTTAGTGTTGAAAAACCACTTTTAGCACTTGTGTTAGTGTTGAAAAACCACTTTTCGCAGTTGTGTTGGTGCAGGAAACCACTTTTGCACTTGTATTAGTGTGGAAAAAACACTTTTTGCACTCGTGATAGTGTTGAAAAACCACTTTTCGCACTTGTGTTAGTGTTGAAAAACCACTTTTAGCACTTGTGTTAGTGTTGAAAAACCACTTTTCGCACTTGTGTTGGTGCAGGAAACCACTTTTGCACTTGTATTAGTGTGGAAAAAACACTTTTCGCACTTGTGTTAGTGTTGAAAAACCACTTTTCGCACTTGTGTTAGTGTTGAAAAACCACTTTTCGCACTTGTGTTGGTGCAGGAAACCACTTTTGCACTTGTATTAGTGTGGAAAAACCACTTTTCGCACTTGTGTTAGTGTTGAAAAACCACTTTTCGCACTTGTGTTAGTGTTGAAAAACCACTTTTCGCACTTGTGTTGGTGCAGGAAACCACTTTTGCACTTGTATTAGTGTGGAAAAAACACTTTTCGCACTTGTGTTAGTGTTGAAAAACCACTTTTCGCACTTGTGTTAGTGTTGAAAAACCACTTTTTGCACTTGTGTTGGTGCAGTAAACCACTTTTGCACTTGTATTAGTGTGGAAAAACCACTTTTCGCACTTGTGTTAGTGTTGAAAAACCACTTTTCGCACTTGTGTTAGTGTTGAAAAACCACTTTTCGCACTTGTGTTGGTGCAGGAAACCACTTTTGCACTTGTATTAGTGTGGAAAAAACACTTTTTGCACTTGTGATAGTGTTGAAAAACCACTTTTCGCACTTGTGTTAGTGTTGAAAAACCACTTTTCGCACTTGTATTAGTGTTGAAAAAGCACATTTCGCACTTGTGTTGGTGCAGTAAACCACTTTTGCACTTGTATTAGTGTGGAAAAAACACTTTTCGCACTTGTGTTAGTGTTGAAAAACACTTTTCGCACTTGTGTTAGTGTTGAAAAACCACTTTTCGCACTTGTGTTGGTGCAGGAAACCACTTTTGCACTTGTGTTGGTGCAGGAAACCACTTTTGCACTTGTATTAGTGTGGAAAAAACACTTTTTGCACTTGTGATAGTGTTGAAAAACCCCTTTTCGCACTTGTGTTAGTGTTGAAAAACCACTTTTCGCACTTGTGTTGGTGCAGGAAACCACTTTTGCACTTGTATTAGTGTGGAAAAAACACTTTTTGCACTTGTGATAGTGTTGAAAAACCACTTTTCGCACTTGTGTTAGTGTTGAAAAACCACTTTTCGCACTTGTGTTGGTGCAGGAAACCACTTTTGCACTTGTATTAGTGTGGAAAAACCACTTTTCGCACTTGTGTTAGTGTTGAAAAACCACTTTTTGCACTTGTGTTAGTGTTGAAAAACCACTTTTAGCACTTGTGTTAGTGTTGAAAAACCACTTTTCGCACTTGTGTTGGTGCAGGAAACCACTTTTGCACTTGTATTAGTGTGGAAAAAACACTTTTTGCACTTGTGATAGTGTTGAAAAACCACTTTTCGCACTTGTGTTAGTGTTGAAAAACCACTTTTAGCACTTGTGTTAGTGTTGAAAAACCACTTTTCGCACTTGTGTTGGTGCAGGAAACCACTTTTGCACTTGTATTAGTGTGGAAAAACCACTTTTCGCACTTGTGTTAGTGTTGAAAAACCACTTTTCGCACTTGTGTTAGTGTTGAAAAACCACTTTTAGCACTTGTGTTAGTGTTGAAAAACCACTTTTCGCACTTGTGTTGGTGCAGGAAACCACTTTTGCACTTGTATTAGTGTGGAAAAAACACTTTTTGCACTTGTGATAGTGTTGAAAAACCACTTTTCGCACTTGTGTTAGTGTTGAAAAACCACTTTTAGCACTTGTGTTAGTGTTGAAAAACCACTTTTCGCACTTGTGTTGGTGCAGGAAACCACTTTTGCACTTGTATTAGTGTGGAAAAAACACTTTTCGCACTTGTGTTAGTGTTGAAAAACCACTTTTCGCACTTGTGTTAGTGTTGAAAAACCACTTTTCGCACTTGTGTTGGTGCAGGAAACCACTTTTGCACTTGTATTAGTGTGGAAAAACCACTTTTCGCACTTGTGTTAGTGTTGAAAAACCACTTTTCGCACTTGTGTTAGTGTTGAAAAACCACTTTTCGCACTTGTGTTGGTGCAGGAAACCACTTTTGCACTTGTATTAGTGTGGAAAAAACACTTTTTGCACTTGTGATAGTGTTGAAAAACCACTTTTCGCACTTGTGTTAGTGTTGAAAAACCACTTTTCGCACTTGTGTTGGTGCAGGAAACCACTTTTGCACTTGTATTAGTGTGGAAAAACCACTTTTCGCACTTGTGTTAGTGTTGAAAAACCACTTTTCGCACTTGTATTAGTGTTGAAAAACCACTTTTCGCACTTGTGTTGGTGCAGGAAACCACTTTTGCACTTGTATTAGTGTGGAAAAAACACTTTTTGCACTTGTGATAGTGTTGAAAAACCACTTTTCGCTCTTGTGTTAGTGTTGAAAAACCACTTTTCGCACTTGTGTTAGTGTTGAAAAACCACTTTTCGCACTTGTGCTGGTGCAGGAAACCACTTTTGCACTTGTATTAGTGTGGAAAAAACACTTTTTGCACTTGTGATAGTGTTGAAAAACCACTTTTCGCACTTGTGTTAGTGTTGAAAAACCACTTTTAGCACTTGTGTTAGTGTTGAAAAACCACTTTTCGCACTTGTGTTGGTGCAGGAAACCACTTTTGCACTTGTATTAGTGTGGGAAAACCACATTTTGCACTTGTGATAGTGTTGAAAAACCACTTTTCGCACTTGTGTTGGTGCAGGAAACCACTTTTGCACTTGTGTTGGTGCAGGAAACTACTTTTGCACTTGTATAAGTGTGGAAAAAACACTTTTTGCACTTGTGATAGTGTTGAAAAACCACTTTTCATACTTGTGTTAGTGTTGAAAAACCACTTTTCGCATTTGTATTAGTGTTGAAAAAGCACATTTCGCACTTGTGTTGGTGCAGTAAACCACTTTTGCACTTGTATTAGTGTGGAAAAAACACTTTTTGCACTTGTGTTATTGTTGAAAAACCACTTTTCGCACTTGTGTTAGTGTTGAAAAACCACTTTTCGCCCTTGTGTTAGTGTTGAAAAACCACTTTTCGCACTTGTGTTGGTGCAGGAAACCACTTTTGCACTTGTATTAGTGTGGAAAAACCACTTTTCGCACTTGTGTTAGTGTTGAAAAACCACTTTTTGCACTTGTGTTAGTGTTGAAAAACCACTTTTAGCACTTGTGTTAGTGTTGAAAAACCACTTTTCGCACTTGTGTTGGTGCAGGAAACCACTTTTGCACTTGTATTACTGTGGAAAAAACACTTTTTGCACTTGTGATAGTGTTCAAAAACCACTTTTCGCACTTGTGTTAGTGTTGAAAAACCACTTTTAGCACTTGTGTTAGTGTTGAAAAACCACTTTTCGCACTTGTGTTGGTGCAGGAAACCACTTTTGCACTTGTATTAGTGTGGAAAAACCACTTTTCGCACTTGTGTTAGTGTTGAAAAACCACTTTTCGCACTTGTGTTAGTGTTGAAAAACCACTTTTAGCACTTGTGTTAGTGTTGAAAAACCACTTTTCGCACTTGTGTTGGTGCAGGAAACCACTTTTGCACTTGTATTAGTGTGGAAAAAACACTTTTTGCACTTGTGATAGTGTTGAAAAACCACTTTTCGCACTTGTGTTAGTGTTGAAAAACCACTTTTAGCACTTGTGTTAGTGTTGAAAAACCACTTTTCGCACTTGTGTTGGTGCAGGAAACCACTTTTGCACTTGTATTAGTGTGGAAAAAACACTTTTCGCACTTGTGTTAGTGTTGAAAAACCACTTTTCGCACTTGTGTTTGTGTTGAAAAACCACTTTTCGCACTTGTGTTGGTGCAGGAAACCACTTTTGCACTTGTATTAGTGTGGAAAAACCACTTTTCGCACTTGTGTTAGTGTTGAAAAACCACTTTTCGCAGTTGTGTTAGTGTTGAAAAACCACTTTTCGCACTTGTGTTGGTGCAGGAAACCACTTTTGCACTTGTATTAGTGTGGAAAAAACACTTTTTGCACTTGTGATAGTGTTGAAAAACCACTTTTCGCACTTGTGTTAGTGTTGAAAAACCACTTTTCGCACTTGTGTTGGTGCAGGAAACCACTTTTGCACTTGTATTAGTGTGGAAAAACCACTTTTCGCACTTGTGTTAGTGTTGAAAAACCACTTTTCGCACTTGTATTAGTGTTGAAAAACCACTTTTCGCACTTGTGTTGGTGCAGGAAACCACTTTTGCACTTGTATTAGTGTGGAAAAAACACTTTTTGCACTTGTGATAGTGTTGAAAAACCACTTTTCGCTCTTGTGTTAGTGTTGAAAAACCACTTTTCGCACTTGTGTTAGTGTTGAAAAACCACTTTTCGCACTTGTGTTGGTGCAGGAAACCACTTTTGCACTTGTATTAGTGTGGAAAAAACACTTTTTGCACTTGTGATAGTGTTGAAAAACCACTTTTCGCACTTGTGTTAGTGTTGAAAAACCACTTTTAGCACTTGTGTTAGTGTTGAAAAACCACTTTTCGCACTTGTGTTGGTGCAGGAAACCACTTTTGCACTTGTATTAGTGTGGGAAAACCACTTTTTGCACTTGTGATAGTGTTGAAAAACCACTTTTCGCACTTGTGTTGGTGCAGGAAACCACTTTTGCACTTGTGTTGGTGCAGGAAACTACTTTTGCACTTGTATAAGTGTGGAAAAAACACTTTTTGCACTTGTGATAGTGTTGAAAAACCACTTTTCATACTTGTGTTAGTGTTGAAAAACCACTTTTCGCATTTGTATTAGTGTTGAAAAAGCACATTTCGCACTTGTGTTGGTGCAGTAAACCACTTTTGCACTTGTATTAGTGTGGAAAAAACACTTTTTGCACTTGTGTTATTGTTGAAAAACCACTTTTCGCACTTGTGTTAGTGTTGAAAAACCACTTTTCGCCCTTGTGTTAGTGTTGAAAAACCACTTTTCGCACTTGTGTTGGTGCAGGAAACCACTTTTGCACTTGTATTAGTGTGGAAAAAACACTTTTTGCACTTGTGATAGTGTTGAAAAACCCCTTTTCGCACTTGTGTTAGTGTTGAAAAACCACTTTTCGCACTTGTGTTGGTGCAGGAAACCACTTTTGCACTTGTATTAGTGTGGAAAAAACACTTTTTGCACTTGTGATAATGTTGAAAAACCACTTTTCGCACTTGTGTTAGTGTTGAAAAACCACTTTTCGCACTTGTGTTGGTGTAGGAAACCACTTTTGCACTTGTATTAGTGTGGAAAAACCACTTTTCGCACTTGTGTTAGTGTTGAAAAACCACTTTTCGCACTTGTGTTAGTGTTGAAAAACCACTTTTCGCACTTGTGTTGGTGCAGCAAACCACTTTTGCACTTGTATTAGTGTGGTAAAAACACTTTTTGCACTTGTGATAGTGTTGAAAAACCACTTTTCGCACTTGTGTTAGTGTTGAAAAACCACTTTTCGCACTTGTGTTAGTGTTGAAAAACTACTTTTCGCACTTGTGTTGGTGCAGGAAACCACTTTTGCACTTGTATTAGTGTGGAAAAAACACTTTTCGCACTTGTGTTAGTGTTGAAAAAACACTTTTCGCACTTGTGTTGGTGTTGAAAAACCACTTTTCGCACTTGTGTTAGTGTTGAAAAACCACTTTTCGCACTTGTGTTGGTGCAGGAAACCACTTTTGCACTTGTATTAGTGTGGAAAAAACACTTTTTGCACTTGTGATAGTGTTGAAAAACCACTTTTCGCACTTGTGTTAGTGTTGAAAAACCACTTTTCGCCCTTGTGTTAGTGTTGAAAAACCACTTTTCGCACTTGTGTTGGTGCAGGAAACCACTTTTGCACTTGTATAAGTGTGGAAAAAACACTTTTTGCACTTGTGATAGTGTTGAAAAACCACTTTTCGCACTTGTGTTAGTGTTGAAAAACCACTTTTCGCACTTGTGTTGGTGCAGTAAACCACTTTTGCACTTGTATTAGTGTGGAAAAAACACTTTTCGCACTTGTGTTAGTGTTGAAAAACACTTTTCGCACTTGTGTTAGTGTTGAAAAACCACTTTTCGCACTTGTGTTGGTGCAGGAAACCACTTTTGCACTTGTGTTGGTGCAGGAAACCACTTTTGCACTTGTATTAGTGTGGAAAAAACACTTTTTGCACTTGTGATAGTGTTGAAAAACCCCTTTTCGCACTTGTGTTAGTGTTGAAAAACCACTTTTCGCACTTGTGTTGGTGCAGGAAACCACTTTTGCACTTGTATTAGTGTGGAAAAAACACTTTTTGCACTTGTGATAGTGTTGAAAAACCACTTTTCGCACTTGTGTTAGTGTTGAAAAACCACTTTTCGCACTTGTGTTGGTGCAGGAAACCACTTTTGCACTTGTATTAGTGTGGAAAAACCACTTTTCGCACTTGTGTTAGTGTTGAAAAACCACTTTTTGCACTTGTGTTAGTGTTGAAAAACCACTTTTAGCACTTGTGTTAGTGTTGAAAAACCACTTTTCGCACTTGTGTTGGTGCAGGAAACCACTTTTGCACTTGTATTAGTGTGGAAAAAACACTTTTTGCACTTGTGATAGTGTTGAAAAACCACTTTTCGCACTTGTGTTAGTGTTGAAAAACCACTTTTAGCACTTGTGTTAGTGTTGAAAAACCACTTTTCGCACTGTGTTGGTGCAGGAAACCACTTTTGCACTTGTATTAGTGTGGAAAAACCACTTTTCGCACTTGTGTTAGTGTTGAAAAACCACTTTTCGCACTTGTGTTAGTGTTGAAAAACCACTTTTAGCACTTGTGTTAGTGTTGAAAAACCACTTTTCGCACTTGTGTTGGTGCAGGAAACCACTTTTGCACTTGTATTAGTGTGGAAAAAACACTATTTGCACTTGTGATAGTGTTGAAAAACCACTTTTCGCACTTGTGTTAGTGTTGAAAAACCACTTTTAGCACTTGTGTTAGTGTTGAAAAACCACTTTTCGCACTTGTGTTGGTGCAGGAAACCACTTTTGCACTTGTATTAGTGTGGAAAAAACACTTTTCGCACTTGTGTTAGTGTTGAAAAACCACTTTTCGCACTTGTGTTAGTGTTGAAAAACCACTTTTCGCACTTGTGTTGGTGCAGGAAACCACTTTTGCACTTGTATTAGTGTGGAAAAACCACTTTTCGCACTTGTGTTAGTGTTGAAAAACCACTTTTCGCACTTGTGTTAGTGTTGAAAAACCACTTTTCGCACTTGTGTTGGTGCAGGAAACCACTTTTGCACTTGTATTAGTGTGGAAAAAACACTTTTTGCACTTGTGATAGTGTTGAAAAACCACTTTTCGCACTTGTGTTAGTGTTGAAAAACCACTTTTCGCACTTGTGTTGGTGCAGGAAACCACTTTTGCACTTGTATTAGTGTGGAAAAACCACTTTTCGCACTTGTGTTAGTGTTGAAAAACCACTTTTCGCACTTGTATTAGTGTTGAAAAACCACTTTTCGCACTTGTGTTGGTGCAGGAAACCACTTTTGCACTTGTATTAGTGTGGAAAAAACACTTTTTGCACTTGTGATAGTGTTGAAAAACCACTTTTCGCTCTTGTGTTAGTGTTGAAAAACCACTTTTCGCACTTGTGTTAGTGTTGAAAAACCACTTTTCGCACTTGTGTTGGTGCAGGAAACCACTTTTGCACTTGTATTAGTGTGGAAAAAACACTTTTTGCACTTGTGATAGTGTTGAAAAACCACTTTTCGCACTTGCGTTAGTGTTGAAAAACCACTTTTAGCACTTGTGTTAGTGTTGAAAAACCACTTTTCGCACTTGTGTTGGTGCAGGAAACCACTTTTGCACTTGTATTAGTGTGGAAAAAACACTTTTCGCACTTGTGTTAGTGTTGAAAAACCACTTTTCGCACTTGTGTTAGTGTTGAAAAACCACTTTTCGCACTTGTGTTGGTGCAGGAAACCACTTTTGCACTTGTATTAGTGTGGAAAAACCACTTTTTGCACTTGTGTTAGTGTTGAAAAACCACTTTTCGCACTTGTGTTAGTGTTGAAAAACCACTTTTCGCACTTGTGTTGGTGCAGGAAACCACTTTTGCACTTGTATTAGTGTGGAAAAAACACTTTTCGCACTTGTGTTAGTGTTGAAAAACCACTTTTCGCACTTGTGTTAGTGTTGAAAAACCACTTTTCGCACTTGTGTTGGTGCAGGAAACCACTTTTGCACTTGTATTAGTGTGGAAAAACCACTTTTCGCACTTGTGTTAGTGTTGAAAAACAACTTTTCGCACTTGTTTTAGTGTTGAAAAACCACTTTTCGCACTTGTGTTGGTGCAGGAAACCACTTTTGCACTTGTATTAGTGTGGAAAAAACACTTTTTGCACTTGTGATAGTGTTGAAAAACCACTTTTCGCACTTGTGTTAGTGTTGAAAAACCACTTTTCGCACTTGTGTTAGTGTTGAAAAACCACTTTTCGCACTTGTGTTGGTGCAGGAAACCACTTTTGCACTTGTATTAGTGTGGAAAAAACACTTTTTGCACTTGTGATACTGTTGAAAAACCACTTTTCGCACTTGTGTTAGTGTTGAAAAACCACTTTTAGCACTTGTGTTAGTGTTGAAAAACCACTTTTCGCACTTGTGTTGGTGCAGGAAACCACTTTTGCACTTGTATTAGTGTGGAAAAAACACTTTTTGCACTTGTGATACTGTTGAAAAACCACTTTTCGCACTTGTGTTAGTGTTGAAAAACCACTTTTAGCACTTGTGTTAGTGTTGAAAAACCACTTTTCGCACTTGTGTTGGTGCAGGAAACCACTTTTGCACTTGTATTAGTGTGGAAAAACCACTTTTCGCACTTGTGTTAGTGTTGAAAAACACTTTTCGCACTTGTGTTAGTGTTGAAAAACCACTTTTCGCACTTGTGTTGGTGCAGGAAACCACTTTTGCACTTGTGTTGGTGCAGGAAACCACTTTTGCACTTGTATTAGTGTGGAAAAAACACTTTTTGCACTTGTGATAGTGTTGAAAAACCCCTTTTCGCACTTGTGTTAGTGTTGAAAAACCACTTTTCGCACTTGTGTTGGTGCAGGAAACCACTTTTGCACTTGTATTAGTGTGGAAAAAACACTTTTTGCACTTGTGATAGTGTTGAAAAACCACTTTTCGCACTTGTGTTAGTGTTGAAAAACCACTTTTCGCACTTGTGTTGGTGCAGGAAACCACTTTTGCACTTGTATTAGTGTGGAAAAACCACTTTTCGCACTTGTGTTAGTGTTGAAAAACCACTTTTTGCACTTGTGTTAGTGTTGAAAAACCACTTTTAGCACTTGTGTTAGTGTTGAAAAACCACTTTTCGCACTTGTGTTGGTGCAGGAAACCACTTTTGCACTTGTATTAGTGTGGAAAAAACACTTTTTGCACTTGTGATAGTGTTGAAAAACCACTTTTCGCACTTGTGTTAGTGTTGAAAAACCACTTTTAGCACTTGTGTTAGTGTTGAAAAACCACTTTTCGCACTTGTGTTGGTGCAGGAAACCACTTTTGCACTTGTATTAGTGTGGAAAAACCACTTTTCGCACTTGTGTTAGTGTTGAAAAATCACTTTTCGCACTTGTGTTAGTGTTGAAAAACCACTTTTAGCACTTGTGTTAGTGTTGAAAAACCACTTTTCGCACTTGTGTTGGTGCAGGAAACCACTTTTGCACTTGTATTAGTGTGGAAAAAACACTTTTTGCACTTGTGATAGTGTTGAAAAACCACTTTTCGCACTTGTGTTAGTGTTGAAAAACCACTTTTAGCACTTGTGTTAGTGTTGAAAAACCACTTTTCGCACTTGTGTTGGTGCAGGAAACCACTTTTGCACTTGTATTAGTGTGGAAAAAACACTTTTCGCACTTGTGTTAGTGTTGAAAAACCACTTTTCGCACTTGTGTTAGTGTTGAAAAACCACTTTTCGCACTTGTGTTGGTGCAGGAAACCACTTTTGCACTTGTATTAGTGTGGAAAAACCACTTTTCGCACTTGTGTTAGTGTTGAAAAACCACTTTTCGCACTTGTGTTAGTGTTGAAAAACCACTTTTCGCACTTGTGTTGGTGCAGGAAACCACTTTTGCACTTGTATTAGTGTGGAAAAAACACTTTTCGCACTTGTGTTAGTGTTGAAAAACCACTTTTCGCACTTGTGTTAGTGTTGAAAAACCACTTTTTGCACTTGTGTTGGTGCAGTAAACCACTTTTGCACTTGTATTAGTGTGGAAAAACCACTTTTCGCACTTGTGTTAGTGTTGAAAAACCACTTTTCGCACTTGTGTTAGTGTTGAAAAACCACTTTTCGCACTTGTGTTGGTGCAGGAAACCACTTTTGCACTTGTATTAGTGTGGAAAAAACACTTTTTGCACTTGTGATAGTGTTGAAAAACCACTTTTCGCACTTGTGTTAGTGTTGAAAAACCACTTTTCGCACTTGTATTAGTGTTGAAAAAGCACATTTCGCACTTGTGTTGGTGCAGTAAACCACTTTTGCACTTGTATTAGTGTGGAAAAAACACTTTTCGCACTTGTGTTAGTGTTGAAAAACACTTTTCGCACTTGTGTTAGTGTTGAAAAACCACTTTTCGCACTTGTGTTGGTGCAGGAAACCACTTTTGCACTTGTGTTGGTGCAGGAAACCACTTTTGCACTTGTATTAGTGTGGAAAAAACACTTTTTGCACTTGTGATAGTGTTGAAAAACCCCTTTTCGCACTTGTGTTAGTGTTGAAAAACCAATTTTCGCACTTGTGTTGGTGCAGGAAACCACTTTTGCACTTGTATTAGTGTGGAAAAAACACTTTTTGCACTTGTGATAGTGTTGAAAAACCACTTTTCGCACTTGTGTTAGTGTTGAAAAACCACTTTTCGCACTTGTGTTGGTGCAGGAAACCACTTTTGCACTTGTATTAGTGTGGAAAAACCACTTTTCGCACTTGTGTTAGTGTTGAAAAACCACTTTTTGCACTTGTGTTAGTGTTGAAAAACCACTTTTAGCACTTGTGTTAGTGTTGAAAAACCACTTTTCGCACTTGTGTTGGTGCAGGAAACCACTTTTGCACTTGTATTAGTGTGGAAAAAACACTTTTTGCACTTGTGATAGTGTTGAAAAACCACTTTTCGCACTTGTGTTAGTGTTGAAAAACCACTTTTAGCACTTGTGTTAGTGTTGAAAAACCACTTTTCGCACTTGTGTTGGTGCAGGAAACCACTTTTGCACTTGTATTAGTGTGGAAAAACCACTTTTCGCACTTGTGTTAGTGTTGAAAAACCACTTTTCGCACTTGTGTTAGTGTTGAAAAACCACTTTTAGCACTTGTGTTAGTGTTGAAAAACCACTTTTCGCACTTGTGTTGGTGCAGGAAACCACTTTTGCACTTGTATTAGTGTGGAAAAAACACTTTTTGCACTTGTGATAGTGTTGAAAAACCACTTTTCGCACTTGTGTTAGTGTTGAAAAACCACTTTTAGCACTTGTGTTAGTGTTGAAAAACCACTTTTCGCACTTGTGTTGGTGCAGGAAACCACTTTTGCACTTGTATTAGTGTGGAAAAAACACTTTTCGCACTTGTGTTAGTGTTGAAAAACCACTTTTCGCACTTGTGTTAGTGTTGAAAAACCACTTTTCGCACTTGTGTTGGTGCAGGAAACCACTTTTGCACTTGTATTAGTGTGGAAAAACCACTTTTCGCACTTGTGTTAGTGTTGAAAAACCACTTTTCGCACTTGTGTTAGTGTTGAAAAACCACTTTTAGCACTTGTGTTAGTGTTGAAAAACCACTTTTCGCACTTGTGTTGGTGCAGGAAACCACTTTTGCACTTGTATTAGTGTGGAAAAAACACTATTTGCACTTGTGATAGTGTTGAAAAACCACTTTTCGCACTTGTGTTAGTGTTGAAAAACCACTTTTAGCACTTGTGTTAGTGTTGAAAAACCACTTTTCGCACTTGTGTTGGTGCAGCAAACCACTTTTGCACTTGTATTAGTGTGGAAAAAACACTTTTCGCACTTGTGTTAGTGTTGAAAAACCACTTTTCGCACTTGTGTTAGTGTTGAAAAACCACTTTTCGCACTTGTGTTGGTGCAGGAAACCACTTTTGCACTTGTATTAGTGTGGAAAAACCACTTTTCGCACTTGTGTTAGTGTTGAAAAACCACTTTTCGCACTGCACTTGTGTTAGTGTTGAAAAACCACTTTTCGCACTTGTGTTGGTGCAGGAAACCACTTTTGCACTTGTATTAGTGTGGAAAAAACACTTTTTGCACTTGTGATAGTGTTGAAAACCACTTTTGCACTTGTGTTAGTGTTGAAAACCACTTTTCGCACTTGTGTTGGTGCAGGAAACCACTTTTGCACTTGTATTAGTGTGGAAAAAACACTTTTCGCACTTGTGATAGTGTTGAAAAACCACTTTTCGCACTTGTGTTAGTGTTGAAAAACCACTTTTCGCACTTGTGTTGGTGCAGGAAACCACTTTTGCACTTGTATTAGTGTGAAAAACACTTTTGCACTTGTGATAGTGTGAAAAACCACTTTTCGCACTTGTGTTAGTGTTGAAAAACCACTTTTCGCACTTGTGTTAGTGTTGAAAAACCACTTTTCGCACTTGTGTTGGTGCAGGAAACCACTTTTGCACTTGTATTAGTGTGGAAAAAACACTTTTGCACTTGTGATAGTGTTGAAAAACCACTTTTCGCACTTGTGTTAGTGTTGAAAAACCACTTTTCGCACTTGTGTTAGTGTTGAAAAACCACTTTTCGCACTTGTGTTGGTGCAGGAAACCACTTTTGCACTTGTATTAGTGTGGAAAAACCACTTTTCGCACTTGTGTTAGTGTTGAAAAACCACTTTTCGCACTTGTGTTAGTGTTGAAAAACCACTTTTCGCACTTGTGTTGGTGCAGGAAACCACTTTTGCACTTGTATTAGTGTGGAAAAAACCACTTTTTGCACTTGTGTTAGTGTTGAAAAACCACTTTTCGCACTTGTGTTAGTGTTGAAAAACCACTTTTCGCACTTGTGTTGGTGCAGGAAACCACTTTTGCACTTGTATTAGTGTGGAAAAAACACTTTTCGCACTTGTGTTAGTGTTGAAAAACCACTTTTCGCACTTGTGTTAGTGTTGAAAAACCACTTTTCGCACTTGTGTTGGTGCAGGAAACCACTTTTGCACTTGTATTAGTGTGGAAAAACCACTTTTCGCACTTGTGTTAGTGTTGAAAAACAACTTTTCGCACTTGTGTTAGTGTTGAAAAACCACTTTTCGCACTTGTGTTGGTGCAGGAAACCACTTTTGCACTTGTATTAGTGTGGAAAAAACACTTTTTGCACTTGTGATAGTGTTGAAAAACCACTTTTCGCACTTGTGTTAGTGTTGAAAAACCACTTTTCGCACTTGTGTTAGTGTTGAAAAACCACTTTTCGCACTTGTGTTGGTGCAGGAAACCACTTTTGCACTTGTATTAGTGTGGAAAAAACACTTTTTGCACTTGTGATACTGTTGAAAAACCACTTTTCGCACTTGTGTTAGTGTTGAAAAACCACTTTTAGCACTTGTGTTAGTGTTGAAAAACCACTTTTCGCACTTGTGTTGGTGCAGGAAACCACTTTTGCACTTGTATTAGTGTGGAAAAAACACTTTTTGCACTTGTGATACTGTTGAAAAACCACTTTTCGCACTTGTGTTAGTGTTGAAAAACCACTTTTAGCACTTGTGTTAGTGTTGAAAAACCACTTTTCGCACTTGTGTTGGTGCAGGAAACCACTTTTGCACTTGTATTAGTGTGGAAAAAACCACTTTTCGCACTTGTGTTAGTGTTGAAAAACACTTTTCGCACTTGTGTTAGTGTTGAAAAACCACTTTTCGCACTTGTGTTGGTGCAGGAAACCACTTTTGCACTTGTGTTGGTGCAGGAAACCACTTTTGCACTTGTATTAGTGTGGAAAAAACACTTTTTGCACTTGTGATAGTGTTGAAAAACCCCTTTTCGCACTTGTGTTAGTGTTGAAAAACCACTTTTCGCACTTGTGTTGGTGCAGGAAACCACTTTTGCACTTGTATTAGTGTGGAAAAAACACTTTTTGCACTTGTGATAGTGTTGAAAAACCACTTTTCGCACTTGTGTTAGTGTTGAAAAACCACTTTTCGCACTTGTGTTGGTGCAGGAAACCACTTTTGCACTTGTATTAGTGTGGAAAAACCACTTTTCGCACTTGTGTTAGTGTTGAAAAACCACTTTTTGCACTTGTGTTAGTGTTGAAAAACCACTTTTAGCACTTGTGTTAGTGTTGAAAAACCACTTTTCGCACTTGTGTTGGTGCAGGAAACCACTTTTGCACTTGTATTAGTGTGGAAAAAACACTTTTTGCACTTGTGATAGTGTTGAAAAACCACTTTTCGCACTTGTGTTAGTGTTGAAAAACCACTTTTAGCACTTGTGTTAGTGTTGAAAAACCACTTTTCGCACTTGTGTTGGTGCAGGAAACCACTTTTGCACTTGTATTAGTGTGGAAAAACCACTTTTCGCACTTGTGTTAGTGTTGAAAAATCACTTTTCGCACTTGTGTTAGTGTTGAAAAACCACTTTTAGCACTTGTGTTAGTGTTGAAAAACCACTTTTCGCACTTGTGTTGGTGCAGGAAACCACTTTTGCACTTGTATTAGTGTGGAAAAAACACTTTTTGCACTTGTGATAGTGTTGAAAAACCACTTTTCGCACTTGTGTTAGTGTTGAAAAACCACTTTTAGCACTTGTGTTAGTGTTGAAAAACCACTTTTCGCACTTGTGTTGGTGCAGGAAACCACTTTTGCACTTGTATTAGTGTGGAAAAAACACTTTTCGCACTTGTGTTAGTGTTGAAAAACCACTTTTCGCACTTGTGTTGGTGCAGGAAACCACTTTTGCACTTGTATTAGTGTGGAAAAACCACTTTTCGCACTTGTGTTAGTGTTGAAAAACCACTTTTCGCACTTGTGTTAGTGTTGAAAAACCACTTTTCGCACTTGTGTTGGTGCAGGAAACCACTTTTGCACTTGTATTAGTGTGGAAAAAACACTTTTCGCACTTGTGTTAGTGTTGAAAAACCACTTTTCGCACTTGTGTTAGTGTTGAAAAACCACTTTTTGCACTTGTGTTGGTGCAGTAAACCACTTTTGCACTTGTATTAGTGTGGAAAAACCACTTTTCGCACTTGTGTTAGTGTTGAAAAACCACTTTTCGCACTTGTGTTAGTGTTGAAAAACCACTTTTCGCACTTGTGTTGGTGCAGGAAACCACTTTTGCACTTGTATTAGTGTGGAAAAAACACTTTTTGCACTTGTGATAGTGTTGAAAAACCACTTTTCGCACTTGTGTTAGTGTTGAAAAACCACTTTTCGCACTTGTATTAGTGTTGAAAAAGCACATTTCGCACTTGTGTTGGTGCAGTAAACCACTTTTGCACTTGTATTAGTGTGGAAAAAACACTTTTCGCACTTGTGTTAGTGTTGAAAAACACTTTTCGCACTTGTGTTAGTGTTGAAAAACCACTTTTCGCACTTGTGTTGGTGCAGGAAACCACTTTTGCACTTGTGTTGGTGCAGGAAACCACTTTTGCACTTGTATTAGTGTGGAAAAAACACTTTTTGCACTTGTGATAGTGTTGAAAAACCCCTTTTCGCACTTGTGTTTGTGTTGAAAAACCAATTTTCGCACTTGTGTTGGTGCAGGAAACCACTTTTGCACTTGTATTAGTGTGGAAAAAACACTTTTTGCACTTGTGATAGTGTTGAAAAACCACTTTTCGCACTTGTGTTAGTGTTGAAAAACCACTTTTCGCACTTGTGTTGGTGCAGGAAACCACTTTTGCACTTGTATTAGTGTGGAAAAACCACTTTTCGCACTTGTGTTAGTGTTGAAAAACCACTTTTTGCACTTGTGTTAGTGTTGAAAAACCACTTTTAGCACTTGTGTTAGTGTTGAAAAACCACTTTTCGCACTTGTGTTGGTGCAGGAAACCACTTTTGCACTTGTATTAGTGTGGAAAAAACACTTTTTGCACTTGTGATAGTGTTGAAAAACCACTTTTCGCACTTGTGTTAGTGTTGAAAAACCACTTTTAGCACTTGTGTTAGTGTTGAAAAACCACTTTTCGCACTTGTGTTGGTGCAGGAAACCACTTTTGCACTTGTATTAGTGTGGAAAAACCACTTTTCGCACTTGTGTTAGTGTTGAAAAACCACTTTTCGCACTTGTGTTAGTGTTGAAAAACCACTTTTAGCACTTGTGTTAGTGTTGAAAAACCACTTTTCGCACTTGTGTTGGTGCAGGAAACCACTTTTGCACTTGTATTAGTGTGGAAAAAACACTTTTTGCACTTGTGATAGTGTTGAAAAACCACTTTTCGCACTTGTGTTAGTGTTGAAAAACCACTTTTAGCACTTGTGTTAGTGTTGAAAAACCACTTTTCGCACTTGTGTTGGTGCAGGAAACCACTTTTGCACTTGTATTAGTGTGGAAAAAACACTTTTCGCACTTGTGTTAGTGTTGAAAAACCACTTTTCGCACTTGTGTTAGTGTTGAAAAACCACTTTTCGCACTTGTGTTGGTGCAGGAAACCACTTTTGCACTTGTATTAGTGTGGAAAAACCACTTTTCGCACTTGTGTTAGTGTTGAAAAACCACTTTTCGCACTTGTATTAGTGTTGAAAAACCACTTTTCGCACTTGTGTTGGTGCAGGAAACCACTTTTGCACTTGTATTAGTGTGGAAAAAACACTTTTTGCACTTGTGATAGTGTTGAAAAACCACTTTTCGCTCTTGTGTTAGTGTTGAAAAACCACTTTTCGCACTTGTGTTAGTGTTGAAAAACCACTTTTCGCACTTGTGTTGGTGCAGGAAACCACTTTTGCACTTGTATTAGTGTGGAAAAAACACTTTTTGCACTTGTGATAGTGTTGAAAAACCACTTTTCGCACTTGCGTTAGTGTTGAAAAACCACTTTTAGCACTTGTGTTAGTGTTGAAAAACCACTTTTCGCACTTGTGTTGGTGCAGGAAACCACTTTTGCACTTGTATTAGTGTGGAAAAAACACTTTTCGCACTTGTGTTAGTGTTGAAAAACCACTTTTCGCACTTGTGTTAGTGTTGAAAAACCACTTTTCGCACTTGTGTTGGTGCAGGAAACCACTTTTGCACTTGTATTAGTGTGGAAAAACCACTTTTTGCACTTGTGTTAGTGTTGAAAAACCACTTTTCGCACTTGTGTTAGTGTTGAAAAACCACTTTTCGCACTTGTGTTGGTGCAGGAAACCACTTTTGCACTTGTATTAGTGTGGAAAAAACACTTTTCGCACTTGTGTTAGTGTTGAAAAACCACTTTTCGCACTTGTGTTAGTGTTGAAAAACCACTTTTCGCACTTGTGTTGGTGCAGGAAACCACTTTTGCACTTGTATTAGTGTGGAAAAACCACTTTTCGCACTTGTGTTAGTGTTGAAAAACAACTTTTCGCACTTGTTTTAGTGTTGAAAAACCACTTTTCGCACTTGTGTTGGTGCAGGAAACCACTTTTGCACTTGTATTAGTGTGGAAAAAACACTTTTTGCACTTGTGATAGTGTTGAAAAACCACTTTTCGCACTTGTGTTAGTGTTGAAAAACCACTTTTCGCACTTGTGTTAGTGTTGAAAAACCACTTTTCGCACTTGTGTTGGTGCAGGAAACCACTTTTGCACTTGTATTAGTGTGGAAAAAACACTTTTTGCACTTGTGATACTGTTGAAAAACCACTTTTCGCACTTGTGTTAGTGTTGAAAAACCACTTTTAGCACTTGTGTTAGTGTTGAAAAACCACTTTTCGCACTTGTGTTGGTGCAGGAAACCACTTTTGCACTTGTATTAGTGTGGAAAAAACACTTTTTGCACTTGTGATAGTGTTGAAAAACCACTTTTCGCACTTGCGTTAGTGTTGAAAAACCACTTTTAGCACTTGTGTTAGTGTTGAAAAACCACTTTTCGCACTTGTGTTGGTGCAGGAAACCACTTTTGCACTTGTATTAGTGTGGAAAAAACACTTTTCGCACTTGTGTTAGTGTTGAAAAACCACTTTTCGCACTTGTGTTAGTGTTGAAAAACCACTTTTCGCACTTGTGTTGGTGCAGGAAACCACTTTTGCACTTGTATTAGTGTGGAAAAACCACTTTTTGCACTTGTGTTAGTGTTGAAAAACCACTTTTCGCACTTGTGTTAGTGTTGAAAAACCACTTTTCGCACTTGTGTTGGTGCAGGAAACCACTTTTGCACTTGTATTAGTGTGGAAAAAACACTTTTCGCACTTGTGTTAGTGTTGAAAAACCACTTTTCGCACTTGTGTTAGTGTTGAAAAACCACTTTTCGCACTTGTGTTGGTGCAGGAAACCACTTTTGCACTTGTATTAGTGTGGAAAAACCACTTTTCGCACTTGTGTTAGTGTTGAAAAACAACTTTTCGCACTTGTTTTAGTGTTGAAAAACCACTTTTCGCACTTGTGTTGGTGCAGGAAACCACTTTTGCACTTGTATTAGTGTGGAAAAAACACTTTTTGCACTTGTGATAGTGTTGAAAAACCACTTTTCGCACTTGTGTTAGTGTTGAAAAACCACTTTTCGCACTTGTGTTAGTGTTGAAAAACCACTTTTCGCACTTGTGTTGGTGCAGGAAACCACTTTTGCACTTGTATTAGTGTGGAAAAAACACTTTTTGCACTTGTGATACTGTTGAAAAACCACTTTTCGCACTTGTGTTAGTGTTGAAAAACCACTTTTAGCACTTGTGTTAGTGTTGAAAAACCACTTTTCGCACTTGTGTTGGTGCAGGAAACCACTTTTGCACTTGTATTAGTGTGGAAAAAACACTTTTTGCACTTGTGATACTGTTGAAAAACCACTTTTCGCACTTGTGTTAGTGTTGAAAAACCACTTTTAGCACTTGTGTTAGTGTTGAAAAACCACTTTTCGCACTTGTGTTGGTGCAGGAAACCACTTTTGCACTTGTATTAGTGTGGAAAAACCACTTTTCGCACTTGTGTTAGTGTTGAAAAACACTTTTCGCACTTGTGTTAGTGTTGAAAAACCACTTTTCGCACTTGTGTTGGTGCAGGAAACCACTTTTGCACTTGTGTTGGTGCAGGAAACCACTTTTGCACTTGTATTAGTGTGGAAAAAACACTTTTTGCACTTGTGATAGTGTTGAAAAACCCCTTTTCGCACTTGTGTTAGTGTTGAAAAACCACTTTTCGCACTTGTGTTGGTGCAGGAAACCACTTTTGCACTTGTATTAGTGTGGAAAAAACACTTTTTGCACTTGTGATAGTGTTGAAAAACCACTTTTCGCACTTGTGTTAGTGTTGAAAAACCACTTTTCGCACTTGTGTTGGTGCAGGAAACCACTTTTGCACTTGTATTAGTGTGGAAAAACCACTTTTCGCACTTGTGTTAGTGTTGAAAAACCACTTTTTGCACTTGTGTTAGTGTTGAAAAACCACTTTTAGCACTTGTGTTAGTGTTGAAAAACCACTTTTCGCACTTGTGTTGGTGCAGGAAACCACTTTTGCACTTGTATTAGTGTGGAAAAAACACTTTTTGCACTTGTGATAGTGTTGAAAAACCACTTTTCGCACTTGTGTTAGTGTTGAAAAACCACTTTTAGCACTTGTGTTAGTGTTGAAAAACCACTTTTCGCACTTGTGTTGGTGCAGGAAACCACTTTTGCACTTGTATTAGTGTGGAAAAACCACTTTTCGCACTTGTGTTAGTGTTGAAAAATCACTTTTCGCACTTGTGTTAGTGTTGAAAAACCACTTTTAGCACTTGTGTTAGTGTTGAAAAACCACTTTTCGCACTTGTGTTGGTGCAGGAAACCACTTTTGCACTTGTATTAGTGTGGAAAAAACACTTTTTGCACTTGTGATAGTGTTGAAAAACCACTTTTCGCACTTGTGTTAGTGTTGAAAAACCACTTTTAGCACTTGTGTTAGTGTTGAAAAACCACTTTTCGCACTTGTGTTGGTGCAGGAAACCACTTTTGCACTTGTATTAGTGTGGAAAAAACACTTTTCGCACTTGTGTTAGTGTTGAAAAACCACTTTTCGCACTTGTGTTAGTGTTGAAAAACCACTTTTCGCACTTGTGTTGGTGCAGGAAACCACTTTTGCACTTGTATTAGTGTGGAAAAACCACTTTTCGCACTTGTGTTAGTGTTGAAAAACCACTTTTCGCACTTGTGTTAGTGTTGAAAAACCACTTTTCGCACTTGTGTTGGTGCAGGAAACCACTTTTGCACTTGTATTAGTGTGGAAAAAACACTTTTCGCACTTGTGTTAGTGTTGAAAAACCACTTTTCGCACTTGTGTTAGTGTTGAAAAACCACTTTTTGCACTTGTGTTGGTGCAGTAAACCACTTTTGCACTTGTATTAGTGTGGAAAAACCACTTTTCGCACTTGTGTTAGTGTTGAAAAACCACTTTTCGCACTTGTGTTAGTGTTGAAA
Source organism: Myxine glutinosa (assembly GCF_964187855.1). NCBI lineage: Eukaryota > Metazoa > Chordata > Myxini > Myxiniformes > Myxinidae > Myxine > Myxine glutinosa. The sequence continues at coordinate 26,857 of NW_027617164.1, forward strand.
AACCACTTTTCGCACTTGTGTTGGTGCAGGAAACCACTTTTGCACTTGTATTAGTGTGGAAAAAACACTTTTTGCACTTGTGATAGTGTTGAAAAACCACTTTTCGCACTTGTGTTAGTGTTGAAAAACCACTTTTCGCACTTGTATTAGTGTTGAAAAAGCACATTTCGCACTTGTGTTGGTGCAGTAAACCACTTTTGCACTTGTATTAGTGTGGAAAAAACACTTTTCGCACTTGTGTTAGTGTTGAAAAACACTTTTCGCACTTGTGTTAGTGTTGAAAAACCACTTTTCGCACTTGTGTTGGTGCAGGAAACCACTTTTGCACTTGTGTTGGTGCAGGAAACCACTTTTGCACTTGTATTAGTGTGGAAAAAACACTTTTTGCACTTGTGATAGTGTTGAAAAACCCCTTTTCGCACTTGTGTTAGTGTTGAAAAACCAATTTTCGCACTTGTGTTGGTGCAGGAAACCACTTTTGCACTTGTATTAGTGTGGAAAAAACACTTTTTGCACTTGTGATAGTGTTGAAAAACCACTTTTCGCACTTGTGTTAGTGTTGAAAAACCACTTTTCGCACTTGTGTTGGTGCAGGAAACCACTTTTGCACTTGTATTAGTGTGGAAAAACCACTTTTCGCACTTGTGTTAGTGTTGAAAAACCACTTTTTGCACTTGTGTTAGTGTTGAAAAACCACTTTTAGCACTTGTGTTAGTGTTGAAAAACCACTTTTCGCACTTGTGTTGGTGCAGGAAACCACTTTTGCACTTGTATTAGTGTGGAAAAAACACTTTTTGCACTTGTGATAGTGTTGAAAAACCACTTTTCGCACTTGTGTTAGTGTTGAAAAACCACTTTTAGCACTTGTGTTAGTGTTGAAAAACCACTTTTCGCACTTGTGTTGGTGCAGGAAACCACTTTTGCACTTGTATTAGTGTGGAAAAACCACTTTTCGCACTTGTGTTAGTGTTGAAAAACCACTTTTCGCACTTGTGTTAGTGTTGAAAAACCACTTTTAGCACTTGTGTTAGTGTTGAAAAACCACTTTTCGCACTTGTGTTGGTGCAGGAAACCACTTTTGCACTTGTATTAGTGTGGAAAAAACACTTTTTGCACTTGTGATAGTGTTGAAAAACCACTTTTCGCACTTGTGTTAGTGTTGAAAAACCACTTTTAGCACTTGTGTTAGTGTTGAAAAACCACTTTTCGCACTTGTGTTGGTGCAGGAAACCACTTTTGCACTTGTATTAGTGTGGAAAAAACACTTTTCGCACTTGTGTTAGTGTTGAAAAACCACTTTTCGCACTTGTGTTAGTGTTGAAAAACCACTTTTCGCACTTGTGTTGGTGCAGGAAACCACTTTTGCACTTGTATTAGTGTGGAAAAACCACTTTTCGCACTTGTGTTAGTGTTGAAAAACCACTTTTCGCACTTGTGTTAGTGTTGAAAAACCACTTTTAGCACTTGTGTTAGTGTTGAAAAACCACTTTTCGCACTTGTGTTGGTGCAGGAAACCACTTTTGCACTTGTATTAGTGTGGAAAAAACACTATTTGCACTTGTGATAGTGTTGAAAAACCACTTTTCGCACTTGTGTTAGTGTTGAAAAACCACTTTTAGCACTTGTGTTAGTGTTGAAAAACCACTTTTCGCACTTGTGTTGGTGCAGGAAACCACTTTTGCACTTGTATTAGTGTGGAAAAAACACTTTTCGCACTTGTGTTAGTGTTGAAAAACCACTTTTCGCACTTGTGTTAGTGTTGAAAAACCACTTTTCGCACTTGTGTTGGTGCAGGAAACCACTTTTGCACTTGTATTAGTGTGGAAAAACCACTTTTCGCACTTGTGTTAGTGTTGAAAAACCACTTTTCGCACTTGTGTTAGTGTTGAAAAACCACTTTTCGCACTTGTGTTGGTGCAGGAAACCACTTTTGCACTTGTATTAGTGTGGAAAAAACACTTTTTGCACTTGTGATAGTGTTGAAAAACCACTTTTCGCACTTGTGTTAGTGTTGAAAAACCACTTTTCGCACTTGTGTTGGTGCAGGAAACCACTTTTGCACTTGTATTAGTGTGGAAAAACCACTTTTCGCACTTGTGTTAGTGTTGAAAAACCACTTTTCGCACTTGTATTAGTGTTGAAAAACCACTTTTCGCACTTGTGTTGGTGCAGGAAACCACTTTTGCACTTGTATTAGTGTGGAAAAAACACTTTTTGCACTTGTGATAGTGTTGAAAAACCACTTTTCGCTCTTGTGTTAGTGTTGAAAAACCACTTTTCGCACTTGTGTTAGTGTTGAAAAACCACTTTTCGCACTTGTGTTGGTGCAGGAAACCACTTTTGCACTTGTATTAGTGTGGAAAAAACACTTTTTGCACTTGTGATAGTGTTGAAAAACCACTTTTCGCACTTGCGTTAGTGTTGAAAAACCACTTTTAGCACTTGTGTTAGTGTTGAAAAACCACTTTTCGCACTTGTGTTGGTGCAGGAAACCACTTTTGCACTTGTATTAGTGTGGAAAAAACACTTTTCGCACTTGTGTTAGTGTTGAAAAACCACTTTTCGCACTTGTGTTAGTGTTGAAAAACCACTTTTCGCACTTGTGTTGGTGCAGGAAACCACTTTTGCACTTGTATTAGTGTGGAAAAACCACTTTTTGCACTTGTGTTAGTGTTGAAAAACCACTTTTCGCACTTGTGTTAGTGTTGAAAAACCACTTTTCGCACTTGTGTTGGTGCAGGAAACCACTTTTGCACTTGTATTAGTGTGGAAAAAACACTTTTCGCACTTGTGTTAGTGTTGAAAAACCACTTTTCGCACTTGTGTTAGTGTTGAAAAACCACTTTTCGCACTTGTGTTGGTGCAGGAAACCACTTTTGCACTTGTATTAGTGTGGAAAAACCACTTTTCGCACTTGTGTTAGTGTTGAAAAACAACTTTTCGCACTTGTGTTAGTGTTGAAAAACCACTTTTCGCACTTGTGTTGGTGCAGGAAACCACTTTTGCACTTGTATTAGTGTGGAAAAAACACTTTTTGCACTTGTGATAGTGTTGAAAAACCACTTTTCGCACTTGTGTTAGTGTTGAAAAACCACTTTTCGCACTTGTGTTAGTGTTGAAAAACCACTTTTCGCACTTGTGTTGGTGCAGGAAACCACTTTTGCACTTGTATTAGTGTGGAAAAAACACTTTTTGCACTTGTGATACTGTTGAAAAACCACTTTTCGCACTTGTGTTAGTGTTGAAAAACCACTTTTAGCACTTGTGTTAGTGTTGAAAAACCACTTTTCGCACTTGTGTTGGTGCAGGAAACCACTTTTGCACTTGTATTAGTGTGGAAAAAACACTTTTTGCACTTGTGATACTGTTGAAAAACCACTTTTCGCACTTGTGTTAGTGTTGAAAAACCACTTTTAGCACTTGTGTTAGTGTTGAAAAACCACTTTTCGCACTTGTGTTGGTGCAGGAAACCACTTTTGCACTTGTATTAGTGTGGAAAAACCACTTTTCGCACTTGTGTTAGTGTTGAAAAACACTTTTCGCACTTGTGTTAGTGTTGAAAAACCACTTTTCGCACTTGTGTTGGTGCAGGAAACCACTTTTGCAATTGTGTTGGTGCAGGAAACCACTTTTGCACTTGTATTAGTGTGGAAAAAACACTTTTTGCACTTGTGATAGTGTTGAAAAACCCCTTTTCGCACTTGTGTTAGTGTTGAAAAACCACTTTTCGCACTTGTGTTGGTGCAGGAAACCACTTTTGCACTTGTATTAGTGTGGAAAAAACACTTTTTGCACTTGTGATAGTGTTGAAAAACCACTTTTCGCACTTGTGTTAGTGTTGAAAAACCACTTTTCGCACTTGTGTTGGTGCAGGAAACCACTTTTGCACTTGTATTAGTGTGGAAAAACCACTTTTCGCACTTGTGTTAGTGTTGAAAAACCACTTTTTGCACTTGTGTTAGTGTTGAAAAACCACTTTTAGCACTTGTGTTAGTGTTGAAAAACCACTTTTCGCACTTGTGTTGGTGCAGGAAACCACTTTTGCACTTGTATTAGTGTGGAAAAAACACTTTTTGCACTTGTGATAGTGTTGAAAAACCACTTTTCGCACTTGTGTTAGTGTTGAAAAACCACTTTTAGCACTTGTGTTAGTGTTGAAAAACCACTTTTCGCACTTGTGTTGGTGCAGGAAACCACTTTTGCACTTGTATTAGTGTGGAAAAACCACTTTTCGCACTTGTGTTAGTGTTGAAAAATCACTTTTCGCACTTGTGTTAGTGTTGAAAAACCACTTTTAGCACTTGTGTTAGTGTTGAAAAACCACTTTTCGCACTTGTGTTGGTGCAGGAAACCACTTTTGCACTTGTATTAGTGTGGAAAAAACACTTTTTGCACTTGTGATAGTGTTGAAAAACCACTTTTCGCACTTGTGTTAGTGTTGAAAAACCACTTTTAGCACTTGTGTTAGTGTTGAAAAACCACTTTTCGCACTTGTGTTGGTGCAGGAAACCACTTTTGCACTTGTATTAGTGTGGAAAAAACACTTTTCGCACTTGTGTTAGTGTTGAAAAACCACTTTTCGCACTTGTGTTAGTGTTGAAAAACCACTTTTCGCACTTGTGTTGGTGCAGGAAACCACTTTTGCACTTGTATTAGTGTGGAAAAACCACTTTTCGCACTTGTGTTAGTGTTGAAAAACCACTTTTCGCACTTGTGTTAGTGTTGAAAAACCACTTTTCGCACTTGTGTTGGTGCAGGAAACCACTTTTGCACTTGTATTAGTGTGGAAAAAACACTTTTCGCACTTGTGTTAGTGTTGAAAAACCACTTTTCGCACTTGTGTTAGTGTTGAAAAACCACTTTTTGCACTTGTGTTGGTGCAGTAAACCACTTTTGCACTTGTATTAGTGTGGAAAAACCACTTTTCGCACTTGTGTTAGTGTTGAAAAACCACTTTTCGCACTTGTGTTAGTGTTGAAAAACCACTTTTCGCACTTGTGTTGGTGCAGGAAACCACTTTTGCACTTGTATTAGTGTGGAAAAAACACTTTTTGCACTTGTGATAGTGTTGAAAAACCACTTTTCGCACTTGTGTTAGTGTTGAAAAACCACTTTTCGCACTTGTATTAGTGTTGAAAAAGCACATTTCGCACTTGTGTTGGTGCAGTAAACCACTTTTGCACTTGTATTAGTGTGGAAAAAACACTTTTCGCACTTGTGTTAGTGTTGAAAAACACTTTTCGCACTTGTGTTAGTGTTGAAAAACCACTTTTCGCACTTGTGTTTGTGCAGGAAACCACTTTTGCACTTGTGTTGGTGCAGGAAACCACTTTTGCACTTGTATTAGTGTGGAAAAAACACTTTTTGCACTTGTGATAGTGTTGAAAAACCCCTTTTCGCACTTGTGTTAGTGTTGAAAAACCAATTTTCGCACTTGTGTTGGTGCAGGAAACCACTTTTGCACTTGTATTAGTGTGGAAAAAACACTTTTTGCACTTGTGATAGTGTTGAAAAACCACTTTTCGCACTTGTGTTAGTGTTGAAAAACCACTTTTCGCACTTGTGTTGGTGCAGGAAACCACTTTTGCACTTGTATTAGTGTGGAAAAACCACTTTTCGCACTTGTGTTAGTGTTGAAAAACCACTTTTTGCACTTGTGTTAGTGTTGAAAAACCACTTTTAGCACTTGTGTTAGTGTTGAAAAACCACTTTTCGCACTTGTGTTGGTGCAGGAAACCACTTTTGCACTTGTATTAGTGTGGAAAAAACACTTTTTGCACTTGTGATAGTGTTGAAAAACCACTTTTCGCACTTGTGTTAGTGTTGAAAAACCACTTTTAGCACTTGTGTTAGTGTTGAAAAACCACTTTTCGCACTTGTGTTGGTGCAGGAAACCACTTTTGCACTTGTATTAGTGTGGAAAAACCACTTTTCGCACTTGTGTTAGTGTTGAAAAACCACTTTTCGCACTTGTGTTAGTGTTGAAAAACCACTTTTAGCACTTGTGTTAGTGTTGAAAAACCACTTTTCGCACTTGTGTTGGTGCAGGAAACCACTTTTGCACTTGTATTAGTGTGGAAAAAACACTTTTTGCACTTGTGATAGTGTTGAAAAACCACTTTTCGCACTTGTGTTAGTGTTGAAAAACCACTTTTAGCACTTGTGTTAGTGTTGAAAAACCACTTTTCGCACTTGTGTTGGTGCAGGAAACCACTTTTGCACTTGTATTAGTGTGGAAAAAACACTTTTCGCACTTGTGTTAGTGTTGAAAAACCACTTTTCGCACTTGTGTTAGTGTTGAAAAACCACTTTTCGCACTTGTGTTGGTGCAGGAAACCACTTTTGCACTTGTATTAGTGTGGAAAAACCACTTTTCGCACTTGTGTTAGTGTTGAAAAACCACTTTTCGCACTTGTGTTAGTGTTGAAAAACCACTTTTCGCACTTGTGTTGGTGCAGGAAACCACTTTTGCACTTGTATTAGTGTGGAAAAAACACTTTTTGCACTTGTGATAGTGTTGAAAAACCACTTTTCGCACTTGTGTTAGTGTTGAAAAACCACTTTTCGCACTTGTGTTGGTGCAGGAAACCACTTTTGCACTTGTATTAGTGTGGAAAAACCACTTTTCGCACTTGTGTTAGTGTTGAAAAACCACTTTTCGCACTTGTATTAGTGTTGAAAAACCACTTTTCGCACTTGTGTTGGTGCAGGAAACCACTTTTGCACTTGTATTAGTGTGGAAAAAACACTTTTTGCACTTGTGATAGTGTTGAAAAACCACTTTTCGCTCTTGTGTTAGTGTTGAAAAACCACTTTTCGCACTTGTGTTAGTGTTGAAAAACCACTTTTCGCACTTGTGTTGGTGCAGGAAACCACTTTTGCACTTGTATTAGTGTGGAAAAAACACTTTTTGCACTTGTGATAGTGTTGAAAAACCACTTTTCGCACTTGTGTTAGTGTTGAAAAACCACTTTTAGCACTTGTGTTAGTGTTGAAAAACCACTTTTCGCACTTGTGTTGGTGCAGGAAACCACTTTTGCACTTGTATTAGTGTGGGAAAACCACTTTTTGCACTTGTGATAGTGTTGAAAAACCACTTTTCGCACTTGTGTTGGTGCAGGAAACCACTTTTGCACTTGTATTAGTGTGGAAAAAACACTTTTCGCACTTGTGTTAGTGTTGAAAAACCACTTTTAGCACTTGTGTTAGTGTTGAAAAACCACTTTTCGCACTTGTGTTGGTGCAGGAAACCACTTTTGCACTTGTATTAGTGTGGGAAAACCACTTTTTGCACTTGTGATAGTGTTGAAAAACCACTTTTCGCACTTGTGTTAGTGTTGAAAAACCACTTTTCGCACTTGTGTTGGTGCAGGAAACTACTTTTGCACTTGTATAAGTGTGGAAAAAACACTTTTTGCACTTGTGATAGTGTTGAAAAACCACTTTTCATACTTGTGTTAGTGTTGAAAAACCACTTTTCGCATTTGTATTAGTGTTGAAAAAGCACATTTCGCACTTGTGTTGGTGCAGTAAACCACTTTTGCACTTGTATTAGTGTGGAAAAAACACTTTTTGCACTTGTGTTATTGTTGAAAAACCACTTTTCGCACTTGTGTTAGTGTTGAAAAACCACTTTTCGCCCTTGTGTTAGTGTTGAAAAACCACTTTTTGCACTTGTGTTGGTGCAGGAAACCACTTTTGCACTTGTATTAGTGTGGAAAAAACACTTTTTGCACTTGTGATAGTGTTGAAAAACCCCTTTTCGCACTTGTGTTAGTGTTGAAAAACCACTTTTCGCACTTGTGTTGGTGCAGGAAACCACTTTTGCACTTGTATTAGTGTGGAAAAAACACTTTTTGCACTTGTGATAATGTTGAAAAACCACTTTTCGCACTTGTGTTAGTGTTGAAAAACCACTTTTCGCACTTGTGTTGGTGTAGGAAACCACTTTTGCACTTGTATTAGTGTGGAAAAACCACTTTTCGCACTTGTGTTAGTGTTGAAAAACCACTTTTTGCACTTGTGATAGTGTTGAAAAACCACTTTTCGCACTTGTGTTAGTGTTGAAAAACCACTTTTCGCACTTGTGTTAGTGTTGAAAAACTACTTTTCGCACTTGTGTTGGTGCAGGAAACCACTTTTGCACTTGTATTAGTGTGGAAAAAACACTTTTCGCACTTGTGTTAGTGTTGAAAAACCACTTTTTGCACTTGTGTTAGTGTTGAAAAACCACTTTTCGCACTTGTGTTGGTGCAGGAAACCACTTTTGCACTTGTATTAGTGTGGAAAAAACACTTTTTGCACTTGTGTTATTGTTGAAAAACCACTTTTCGCACTTGTGTTAGTGTTGAAAAACCACTTTTCGCCCTTGTGTTAGTGTTGAAAAACCACTTTTCGCACTTGTGTTGGTGCAGGAAACCACTTTTGCACTTGTATTAGTGTGGAAAAAACACTTTTCGCACTTGTGTTATTGTTGAAAAACCACTTTTCGCACTTGTGTTAGTGTTGAAAAACCACTTTTCGCCCTTGTGTTAGTGTTGAAAAACCACTTTTCGCACTTGTGTTGGTGCAGGAAACCACTTTTGCACTTGTATTAGTGTGGAAAAAACACTTTCTGCACTTGTGATAGTGTTGAAAAACCCCTTTTCGCACTTGTGTTAGTGTTGAAAAACCACTTTTCGCACTTGTGTTGGTGCAGGAAACCACTTTTGCACTTGTATTAGTGTGGGAAAAAACACTTTTTGCACTTGTGATAGTGTTGAAAAACCACTTTTCGCACTTGTGTTAGTGTTGAAAAACCACTTTTCGCACTTGTGTTTGTGTAGGAAACCACTTTTGCACTTGTATTAGTGTGGAAAAACCACTTTTTGCACTTGTGATAGTGTTGAAAAACCACTTTTTGCACTTGTGATAGTGTTGAAAAACCACTTTTCGCACTTGTGTTAGTGTTGAAAAACCACTTTTCGCACTTGTGTTAGTGTTGAAAAACCACTTTTCGCACTTGTGTTAGTGTTGAAAAACCACTTTTCGCACTTGTGTTGGTGCAGCAAACCACTTTTGCACTTGTATTAGTGTGGAAAAAACACTTTTTGCACTTGTGATAGTGTTGAAAAACCCCTTTTCGCACTTGTGTTAGTGTTGAAAAACCACTTTTCGCACTTGTGTTGGTGCAGGAAACCACTTTTGCACTTGTATTAGTGTGGAAAAAACACTTTTTGCACTTGTGATAGTGTTGAAAAACCACTTTTCGCACTTGTGTTAGTGTTGAAAAACCACTTTTCGCACTTGTGTTGGTGCAGGAAACCACTTTTGCACTTGTATTAGTGTGGAAAAACCACTTTTCGCACTTGTGTTAGTGTTGAAAAACCACTTTTCGCACTTGTGTTAGTGTTGAAAAACCACTTTTAGCACTTGTGTTAGTGTTGAAAAACCACTTTTCGCACTTGTGTTGGTGCAGGAAACCACTTTTGCACTTGTATTAGTGTGGAAAAACCACTTTTCGCACTTGTGTTAGTGTTGAAAAACCACTTTTCGCACTTGTGTTAGTGTTGAAAAACCACTTTTAGCACTTGTGTTAGTGTTGAAAAACCACTTTTCGCACTTGTGTTGGTGCAGGAAACCACTTTTGCACTTGTATTAGTGTGGAAAAAACACTTTTTGCACTTGTGATAGTGTTGAAAAACCACTTTTCGCACTTGTGTTAGTGTTGAAAAACCACTTTTAGCACTTGTGTTAGTGTTGAAAAACCACTTTTCGCACTTGTGTTGGTGCAGGAAACCACTTTTGCACTTGTATTAGTGTGGAAAAAACACTTTTCGCACTTGTGTTAGTGTTGAAAAACCACTTTTCGCACTTGTGTTAGTGTTGAAAAACCACTTTTCGCACTTGTGTTGGTGCAGGAAACCACTTTTGCACTTGTATTAGTGTGGAAAAACCACTTTTCGCACTTGTGTTAGTGTTGAAAAACCACTTTTCGCACTTGTGTTAGTGTTGAAAAACCACTTTTCGCACTTGTGTTGGTGCAGGAAACCACTTTTGCACTTGTATTAGTGTGGAAAAAACACTTTTTGCACTTGTGATAGTGTTGAAAAACCACTTTTCGCACTTGTGTTAGTGTTGAAAAACCACTTTTCGCACTTGTGTTGGTGCAGGAAACCACTTTTGCACTTGTATTAGTGTGGAAAAACCACTTTTCGCACTTGTGTTAGTGTTGAAAAACCACTTTTCGCACTTGTATTAGTGTTGAAAAACCACTTTTCGCACTTGTGTTGGTGCAGGAAACCACTTTTGCACTTGTATTAGTGTGGAAAAAACACTTTTTGCACTTGTGATAGTGTTGAAAAACCACTTTTCGCTCTTGTGTTAGTGTTGAAAAACCACTTTTCGCACTTGTGTTAGTGTTGAAAAACCACTTTTCGCACTTGTGTTGGTGCAGGAAACCACTTTTGCACTTGTATTAGTGTGGAAAAAACACTTTTTGCACTTGTGATAGTGTTGAAAAACCACTTTTCGCACTTGTGTTAGTGTTGAAAAACCACTTTTAGCACTTGTGTTAGTGTTGAAAAACCACTTTTCGCACTTGTGTTGGTGCAGGAAACCACTTTTGCACTTGTATTAGTGTGGGAAAACCACTTTTTGCACTTGTGATAGTGTTGAAAAACCACTTTTCGCACTTGTGTTGGTGCAGGAAACCACTTTTGCACTTGTATTAGTGTGGAAAAAACACTTTTCGCACTTGTGTTAGTGTTGAAAAACCACTTTTAGCACTTGTGTTAGTGTTGAAAAACCACTTTTCGCACTTGTGTTGGTGCAGGAAACCACTTTTGCACTTGTATTAGTGTGGGAAAACCACTTTTTGCACTTGTGATAGTGTTGAAAAACCACTTTTCGCACTTGTGTTAGTGTTGAAAAACCACTTTTCGCACTTGTGTTGGTGCAGGAAACTACTTTTGCACTTGTATAAGTGTGGAAAAAACACTTTTTGCACTTGTGATAGTGTTGAAAAACCACTTTTCATACTTGTGTTAGTGTTGAAAAACCACTTTTCGCATTTGTATTAGTGTTGAAAAAGCACATTTCGCACTTGTGTTGGTGCAGTAAACCACTTTTGCACTTGTATTAGTGTGGAAAAAACACTTTTTGCACTTGTGTTATTGTTGAAAAACCACTTTTCGCACTTGTGTTAGTGTTGAAAAACCACTTTTCGCCCTTGTGTTAGTGTTGAAAAACCACTTTTTGCACTTGTGTTGGTGCAGGAAACCACTTTTGCACTTGTATTAGTGTGGAAAAACCACTTTTTGCACTTGTGATAGTGTTGAAAAACCCCTTTTCGCACTTGTGTTAGTGTTGAAAAACCACTTTTCGCACTTGTGTTGGTGCAGGAAACCACTTTTGCACTTGTATTAGTGTGGAAAAAACACTTTTTGCACTTGTGATAATGTTGAAAAACCACTTTTCGCACTTGTGTTAGTGTGGAAAAACCACTTTTCGCACTTGTGTTAGTGTTGAAAAACCACTTTTTGCACTTGTGATAGTGTTGAAAAACCACTTTTCGCACTTGTGTTAGTGTTGAAAAACCACTTTTCGCACTTGTGTTAGTGTTGAAAAACTACTTTTCGCACTTGTGTTGGTGCAGGAAACCACTTTTGCACTTGTATTAGTGTGGAAAAAACACTTTTCGCACTTGTGTTAGTGTTGAAAAACCACTTTTTGCACTTGTGTTAGTGTTGAAAAACCACTTTTCGCACTTGTGTTGGTGCAGGAAACCACTTTTGCACTTGTATTAGTGTGGAAAAAACACTTTTTGCACTTGTGTTATTGTTGAAAAACCACTTTTCGCACTTGTGTTAGTGTTGAAAAACCACTTTTCGCCCTTGTGTTAGTGTTGAAAAACCACTTTTCGCACTTGTGTTGGTGCAGGAAACCACTTTTGCACTTGTATTAGTGTGGAAAAAACACTTTTCGCACTTGTGTTATTGTTGAAAAACCACTTTTCGCACTTGTGTTAGTGTTGAAAAACCACTTTTCGCCCTTGTGTTAGTGTTGAAAAACCACTTTTCGCACTTGTGTTGGTGCAGGAAACCACTTTTGCACTTGTATTAGTGTGGAAAAAACACTTTCTGCACTTGTGATAGTGTTGAAAAACCCCTTTTCGCACTTGTGTTAGTGTTGAAAAACCACTTTTCGCACTTGTGTTGGTGCAGGAAACCACTTTTGCACTTGTATTAGTGTGGGAAAAAACACTTTTTGCACTTGTGATAGTGTTGAAAAACCACTTTTCGCACTTGTGTTAGTGTTGAAAAACCACTTTTCGCACTTGTGTTTGTGTAGGAAACCACTTTTGCACTTGTATTAGTGTGGAAAAACCACTTTTTGCACTTGTGATAGTGTTGAAAAACCACTTTTTGCACTTGTGATAGTGTTGAAAAACCACTTTTCGCACTTGTGTTAGTGTTGAAAAACCACTTTTCGCACTTGTGTTAGTGTTGAAAAACCACTTTTCGCACTTGTGTTAGTGTTGAAAAACCACTTTTCGCACTTGTGTTGGTGCAGCAAACCACTTTTGCACTTGTATTAGTGTGGAAAAAACACTTTTTGCACTTGTGATAGTGTTGAAAAACCCCTTTTCGCACTTGTGTTAGTGTTGAAAAACCACTTTTCGCACTTGTGTTGGTGCAGGAAACCACTTTTGCACTTGTATTAGTGTGGAAAAAACACTTTTTGCACTTGTGATAGTGTTGAAAAACCACTTTTCGCACTTGTGTTAGTGTTGAAAAACCACTTTTCGCACTTGTGTTGGTGCAGGAAACCACTTTTGCACTTGTATTAGTGTGGAAAAACCACTTTTCGCACTTGTGTTAGTGTTGAAAAACCACTTTTTGCACTTGTGTTAGTGTTGAAAAACCACTTTTAGCACTTGTGTTAGTGTTGAAAAACCACTTTTCGCACTTGTGTTAGTGTTGAAAAACCACTTTTAGCACTTGTGTTAGTGTTGAAAAACCACTTTTCGCACTTGTGTTGGTGCAGGAAACCACTTTTGCACTTGTATTAGTGTGGAAAAAACACTTTTCGCACTTGTGTTAGTGTTGAAAAACCACTTTTCGCACTTGTGTTGGTGCAGGAAACCACTTTTGCACTTGTATTAGTGTGGAAAAAACACTTTTTGCACTTGTGATAGTGTTGAAAAACCACTTTTCGCACTTGTGTTAGTGTTGAAAAACCACTTTTAGCACTTGTGTTAGTGTTGAAAAACCACTTTTCGCACTTGTGTTGGTGCAGGAAACCACTTTTGCACTTGTATTAGTGTGGAAAAAACACTTTTCGCACTTGTGTTAGTGTTGAAAAACCACTTTTCGCACTTGTGTTAGTGTTGAAAAACCACTTTTCGCACTTGTGTTGGTGCAGGAAACCACTTTTGCACTTGTATTAGTGTGGAAAAACCACTTTTCGCACTTGTGTTAGTGTTGAAAAACCACTTTTCGCACTTGTGTTAGTGTTGAAAAACCACTTTTCGCACTTGTGTTGGTGCAGGAAACCACTTTTGCACTTGTATTAGTGTGGAAAAAACACTTTTCGCACTTGTGTTTGTGTTGAAAAACCACTTTTCGCACTTGTGTTAGTGTTGAAAAACCACTTTTTGCACTTGTGTTGGTGCAGTAAACCACTTTTGCACTTGTATTAGTGTGGAAAAACCACTTTTCGCACTTGTGTTAGTGTTGAAAAACCACTTTTCGCACTTGTGTTAGTGTTGAAAAACCACTTTTCGCACTTGTGTTGGTGCAGGAAACCACTTTTGCACTTGTATTAGTGTGGAAAAAACACTTTTTGCACTTGTGATAGTGTTGAAAAACCACTTTTCGCACTTGTGTTAGTGTTGAAAAACCACTTTTCGCACTTGTATTAGTGTTGAAAAAGCACATTTCGCACTTGTGTTGGTGCAGTAAACCACTTTTGCACTTGTATTAGTGTGGAAAAAACACTTTTCGCACTTGTGTTAGTGTTGAAAAACACTTTTCGCACTTGTGTTAGTGTTGAAAAACCACTTTTCGCACTTGTGTTGGTGCAGGAAACCACTTTTGCACTTGTGTTGGTGCAGGAAACCACTTTTGCACTTGTATTAGTGTGGAAAAAACACTTTTTGCACTTGTGATAGTGTTGAAAAACCCCTTTTCGCACTTGTGTTAGTGTTGAAAAACCAATTTTCGCACTTGTGTTGGTGCAGGAAACCACTTTTGCACTTGTATTAGTGTGGAAAAAACACTTTTTGCACTTGTGATAGTGTTGAAAAACCACTTTTCGCACTTGTGTTAGTGTTGAAAAACCACTTTTCGCACTTGTGTTGGTGCAGGAAACCACTTTTGCACTTGTATTAGTGTGGAAAAACCACTTTTCGCACTTGTGTTAGTGTTGAAAAACCACTTTTTGCACTTGTGTTAGTGTTGAAAAACCACTTTTAGCACTTGTGTTAGTGTTGAAAAACCACTTTTCGCACTTGTGTTGGTGCAGGAAACCACTTTTGCACTTGTATTAGTGTGGAAAAAACACTTTTTGCACTTGTGATAGTGTTGAAAAACCACTTTTCGCACTTGTGTTAGTGTTGAAAAACCACTTTTAGCACTTGTGTTAGTGTTGAAAAACCACTTTTCGCACTTGTGTTGGTGCAGGAAACCACTTTTGCACTTGTATTAGTGTGGAAAAACCACTTTTCGCACTTGTGTTAGTGTTGAAAAACCACTTTTCGCACTTGTGTTAGTGTTGAAAAACCACTTTTAGCACTTGTGTTAGTGTTGAAAAACCACTTTTCGCACTTGTGTTGGTGCAGGAAACCACTTTTGCACTTGTATTAGTGTGGAAAAAACACTTTTTGCACTTGTGATAGTGTTGAAAAACCACTTTTCGCACTTGTGTTAGTGTTGAAAAACCACTTTTAGCACTTGTGTTAGTGTTGAAAAACCACTTTTCGCACTTGTGTTGGTGCAGGAAACCACTTTTGCACTTGTATTAGTGTGGAAAAAACACTTTTCGCACTTGTGTTAGTGTTGAAAAACAACTTTTCGCACTTGTGTTAGTGTTGAAAAACCACTTTTCGCACTTGTGTTGGTGCAGGAAACCACTTTTGCACTTGTATTAGTGTGGAAAAACCACTTTTCGCACTTGTGTTAGTGTTGAAAAACCACTTTTCGCACTTGTGTTAGTGTTGAAAAACCACTTTTCGCACTTGTGTTGGTGCAGGAAACCACTTTTGCACTTGTATTAGTGTGGAAAAACACTTTTTGCACTTGTGATAGTGTTGAAAAACCACTTTTCGCACTTGTGTTAGTGTTGAAAAACCACTTTTCGCACTTGTGTTGGTGCAGGAAACCACTTTTGCACTTGTATTAGTGTGGAAAAACCACTTTTCGCACTTGTGTTAGTGTTGAAAAACCACTTTTCGCACTTGTATTAGTGTTGAAAAACCACTTTTCGCACTTGTGTTGGTGCAGGAAACCACTTTTGCACTTGTATTAGTGTGGAAAAAACACTTTTTGCACTTGTGATAGTGTTGAAAAACCACTTTTCGCTCTTGTGTTAGTGTTGAAAAACCACTTTTCGCACTTGTGTTAGTGTTGAAAAACCACTTTTCGCACTTGTGTTGGTGCAGGAAACCACTTTTGCACTTGTATTAGTGTGGAAAAAACACTTTTTGCACTTGTGATAGTGTTGAAAAACCACTTTTCGCACTTGTGTTAGTGTTGAAAAACCACTTTTAGCACTTGTGTTAGTGTTGAAAAACCACTTTTCGCACTTGTGTTGGTGCAGGAAACCACTTTTGCACTTGTATTAGTGTGGGAAAACCACTTTTTGCACTTGTGATAGTGTTGAAAAACCACTTTTCGCACTTGTGTTGGTGCAGGAAACCACTTTTGCACTTGTATTAGTGTGGAAAAAACACTTTTCGCACTTGTGTTAGTGTTGAAAAACCACTTTTAGCACTTGTGTTAGTGTTGAAAAACCACTTTTCGCACTTGTGTTGGTGCAGGAAACCACTTTTGCACTTGTATTAGTGTGGGAAAACCACTTTTTGCACTTGTGATAGTGTTGAAAAACCACTTTTCGCACTTGTGTTAGTGTTGAAAAACCACTTTTCGCACTTGTGTTGGTGCAGGAAACTACTTTTGCACTTGTATAAGTGTGGAAAAAACACTTTTTGCACTTGTGATAGTGTTGAAAAACCACTTTTCATACTTGTGTTAGTGTTGAAAAACCACTTTTCGCATTTGTATTAGTGTTGAAAAAGCACATTTCGCACTTGTGTTGGTGCAGTAAACCACTTTTGCACTTGTATTAGTGTGGAAAAAACACTTTTTGCACTTGTGTTATTGTTGAAAAACCACTTTTCGCACTTGTGTTAGTGTTGAAAAACCACTTTTCGCCCTTGTGTTAGTGTTGAAAAACCACTTTTCGCACTTGTGTTGGTGCAGGAAACCACTTTTGCACTTGTATTAGTGTGGAAAAAACACTTTTTGCACTTGTGATAGTGTTGAAAAACCACTTTTCGCACTTGTGTTAGTGTTGAAAAACCACTTTTCGCACTTGTGTTGGTGCAGGAAACCACTTTTGCACTTGTATTAGTGTGGAAAAAACACTTTTTGCACTTGTGATAATGTTGAAAAACCACTTTTCGCACTTGTGTTAGTGTTGAAAAACCACTTTTCGCACTTGTGTTGGTGTAGGAAACCACTTTTGCACTTGTATTAGTGTGGAAAAAACACTTTTCGCACTTGTGTTAGTGTTGAAAAACCAATTTCGCACTTGTGTTAGTGTTGAAAAACCACTTTTCGCACTTGTGTTGGTGCAGCAAACCACTTTTGCACTTGTATTAGTGTGGTAAAAACACTTTTTGCACTTGTGATAGTGTTGAAAAACCACTTTTCGCACTTGTGTTAGTGTTGAAAAACCACTTTTCGCACTTGTGTTAGTGTTGAAAAACTACTTTTCGCACTTGTGTTGGTGCAGGAAACCACTTTTGCACTTGTATTAGTGTGGAAAAAACACTTTTCGCACTTGTGTTAGTGTTGAAAAACCACTTTTTGCACTTGTGTTAGTGTTGAAAAACCACTTTTCGCACTTGTGTTGGTGCAGGAAACCACTTTTGCACTTGTATTAGTGTGGAAAAAACACTTTTTGCACTTGTGTTATTGTTGAAAAACCACTTTTCGCACTTGTGTTAGTGTTGAAAAACCACTTTTCGCCCTTGTGTTAGTGTTGAAAAACCACTTTTCGCACTTGTGTTGGTGCAGGAAACCACTTTTGCACTTGTATTAGTGTGGAAAAAACACTTTTCGCACTTGTGTTATTGTTGAAAAACCACTTTTCGCACTTGTGTTAGTGTTGAAAAACCACTTTTCGCCCTTGTGTTAGTGTTGAAAAACCACTTTTCGCACTTGTGTTGGTGCAGGAAACTACTTTTGCACTTGTATTAGTGTGGAAAAAACACTTTCTGCACTTGTGATAGTGTTGAAAAACCCCTTTTCGCACTTGTGTTAGTGTTGAAAAACCACTTTTCGCACTTGTGTTGGTGCAGGAAACCACTTTTGCACTTGTATTAGTGTGGGAAAAAACACTTTTTGCACTTGTGATAGTGTTGAAAAACCACTTTTCGCACTTGTGTTAGTGTTGAAAAACCACTTTTCGCACTTGTGTTTGTGTAGGAAACCACTTTTGCACTTGTATTAGTGTGGAAAAACCACTTTTTGCACTTGTGATAGTGTTGAAAAACCACTTTTTGCACTTGTGATAGTGTTGAAAAACCACTTTTCGCACTTGTGTTAGTGTTGAAAAACCACTTTTCGCACTTGTGTTAGTGTTGAAAAACCACTTTTCGCACTTGTGTTAGTGTTGAAAAACCACTTTTCGCACTTGTGTTGGTGCAGCAAACCACTTTTGCACTTGTATTAGTGTGGAAAAAACACTTTTTGCACTTGTGATAGTGTTGAAAAACCACTTTTCGCACTTGTGTTAGTGTTGAAAAACCACTTTTCGCACTTGTGTTGGTGCAGGAAACCACTTTTGCACTTGTATAAGTGTGGAAAAAACACTTTTTGCACTTGTGATAGTGTTGAAAAACCACTTTTCGCACTTGTGTTAGTGTTGAAAAACCACTTTTCGCACTTGTGTTGGTGCAGTAAACCACTTTTGCACTTGTATTAGTGTGGAAAAAACACTTTTCGCACTTGTGTTAGTGTTGAAAAACACTTTTCGCACTTGTGTTAGTGTTGAAAAACCACTTTTCGCACTTGTGTTGGTGCAGGAAACCACTTTTGCACTTGTGTTGGTGCAGGAAACCACTTTTGCACTTGTATTAGTGTGGAAAAAACACTTTTTGCACTTGTGATAGTGTTGAAAAACCCCTTTTCGCACTTGTGTTAGTGTTGAAAAACCACTTTTCGCACTTGTGTTGGTGCAGGAAACCACTTTTGCACTTGTATTAGTGTGGAAAAAACACTTTTTGCACTTGTGATAGTGTTGAAAAACCACTTTTCGCACTTGTGTTAGTGTTGAAAAACCACTTTTCGCACTTGTGTTGGTGCAGGAAACCACTTTTGCACTTGTATTAGTGTGGAAAAACCACTTTTCGCACTTGTGTTAGTGTTGAAAAACCACTTTTTGCACTTGTGTTAGTGTTGAAAAACCACTTTTAGCACTTGTGTTAGTGTTGAAAAACCACTTTTCGCACTTGTGTTGGTGCAGGAAACCACTTTTGCACTTGTATTAGTGTGGAAAAAACACTTTTTGCACTTGTGATAGTGTTGAAAAACCACTTTTCGCACTTGTGTTAGTGTTGAAAAACCACTTTTAGCACTTGTGTTAGTGTTGAAAAACCACTTTTCGCACTTGTGTTGGTGCAGGAAACCACTTTTGCACTTGTATTAGTGTGGAAAAACCACTTTTCGCACTTGTGTTAGTGTTGAAAAACCACTTTTCGCACTTGTGTTAGTGTTGAAAAACCACTTTTAGCACTTGTGTTAGTGTTGAAAAACCACTTTTCGCACTTGTGTTGGTGCAGGAAACCACTTTTGCACTTGTATTAGTGTGGAAAAAACACTTTTTGCACTTGTGATAGTGTTGAAAAACCACTTTT
The DNA here is from genome assembly GCF_964187855.1 of Myxine glutinosa. Classification (NCBI taxonomy): domain Eukaryota; kingdom Metazoa; phylum Chordata; class Myxini; order Myxiniformes; family Myxinidae; genus Myxine; species Myxine glutinosa. Next base: position 45,977 of record NW_027617164.1, read on the forward strand.
CGCACTTGTGTTAGTGTTGAAAAACCACTTTTAGCACTTGTGTTAGTGTTGAAAAACCACTTTTCGCACTTGTGTTGGTGCAGGAAACCACTTTTGCACTTGTATTAGTGTGGAAAAAACACTTTTCGCACTTGTGTTAGTGTTGAAAAACCACTTTTCGCACTTGTGTTAGTGTTGAAAAACCACTTTTCGCACTTGTGTTTGTGCAGGAAACCACTTTTGCACTTGTATTAGTGTGGAAAAACCACTTTTCGCACTTGTGTTAGTGTTGAAAAACCACTTTTCGCACTTGTGTTAGTGTTGAAAAACCACTTTTCGCACTTGTGTTGGTGCAGGAAACCACTTTTGCACTTGTATTAGTGTGGAAAAAACACTTTTTGCACTTGTGATAGTGTTGAAAAACCACATTTCGCACTTGTGTTAGTGTTGAAAAACCACTTTTCGCACTTGTGTTGGTGCAGGAAACCACTTTTGCACTTGTATTAGTGTGGAAAAACCACTTTTCGCACTTGTGTTAGTGTTGAAAAACCACTTTTCGCACTTGTATTAGTGTTGAAAAACCACTTTTCGCACTTGTGTTGGTGCAGGAAACCACTTTTGCACTTGTATTAGTGTGGAAAAAACACTTTTTGCACTTGTGATAGTGTTGAAAAACCACTTTTCGCTCTTGTGTTAGTGTTGAAAAACCACTTTTCGCACTTGTGTTAGTGTTGAAAAACCACTTTTCGCACTTGTGTTGGTGCAGGAAACCACTTTTGCACTTGTATTAGTGTGGAAAAAACACTTTTTGCACTTGTGATAGTGTTGAAAAACCACTTTTCGCACATGCGTTAGTGTTGAAAAACCACTTTTAGCACTTGTGTTAGTGTTGAAAAACCACTTTTCGCACTTGTGTTGGTGCAGGAAACCACTTTTGCACTTGTATTAGTGTGGGAAAACCACTTTTTGCACTTGTGATAGTGTTGAAAAACCACTTTTCGCACTTGTGTTGGTGCAGGAAACCACTTTTGCACTTGTATTAGTGTGGAAAAAACACTTTTCGCACTTGTGTTAGTGTTGAAAAACCACTTTTAGCACTTGTGTTAGTGTTGAAAAACCACTTTTCGCACTTGTGTTGGTGCAGGAAACCACTTTTGCACTTGTATTAGTGTGGGAAAACCACTTTTTGCACTTGTGATAGTGTTGAAAAACCACTTTTTGCACTTGTGTTAGTGTTGAAAAACCACTTTTCGCACTTGTGTTGGTGCAGGAAACTACTTTTGCACTTGTATAAGTGTGGAAAAAACACTTTTTGCACTTGTGATAGTGTTGAAAAACCACTTTTCATACTTGTGTTAGTGTTGAAAAACCACTTTTCGCATTTGTATTAGTGTTGAAAAAGCACATTTCGCACTTGTGTTGGTGCAGTAAACCACTTTTGCACTTGTATTAGTGTGGAAAAAACACTTTTTGCACTTGTGTTATTGTTGAAAAACCACTTTTCGCACTTGTGTTAGTGTTGAAAAACCACTTTTCGCCCTTGTGTTAGTGTTGAAAAACCACTTTTCGCACTTGTGTTGGTGCAGGAAACCACTTTTGCACTTGTATTAGTGTGGAAAAAACACTTTTTGCACTTGTGATAGTGTTGAAAAACCCCTTTTCGCACTTGTGTTAGTGTTGAAAAACCACTTTTCGCACTTGTGTTGGTGTAGGAAACCACTTTTGCACTTGTATTAGTGTGGAAAAAACACTTTTTGCACTTGTGATAATGTTGAAAAACCACTTTTCGCACTTGTGTTAGTGTTGAAAAACCACTTTTCGCACTTGTGTTGGTGTAGGAAACCACTTTTGCACTTGTATTAGTGTGGAAAAACCACTTTTCGCACTTGTGTTCGTGTTGAAAAACCACTTTTCGCACTTGTGTTAGTGTTGAAAAACCACTTTTCGCACTTGTGTTGGTGCAGCAAACCACTTTTGCACTTGTATTAGTGTGGTAAAAACACTTTTTGCACTTGTGATAGTGTTGAAAAACCACTTTTCGCACTTGTGTTAGTGTTGAAAAACCACTTTTCGCACTTGTGTTAGTGTTGAAAAACTACTTTTCGCACTTGTGTTGGTGCAGGAAACCACTTTTGCACTTGTATTAGTGTGGAAAAAACACTTTTCGCACTTGTGTTAGTGTTGAAAAACCACTTTTTGCACTTGTGTTAGTGTTGAAAAACCACTTTTCGCACTTGTGTTGGTGCAGGAAACCACTTTTGCACTTGTATTAGTGTGGAAAAAACACTTTTTGCACTTGTGTTATTGTTGAAAAACCACTTTTCGAACTTGTGTTAGTGTTGAAAAACCACTTTTCGCCCTTGTGTTAGTGTTGAAAAACCACTTTTCGCACTTGTGTTGGTGCAGGAAACCACTTTTGCACTTGTATTAGTGTGGAAAAAACACTTTTCGCACTTGTGTTATTGTTGAAAAACCACTTTTCGCACTTGTGTTAGTGTTGAAAAACCACTTTTCGCCCTTGTGTTAGTGTTGAAAAACCACTTTTCGCACTTGTGTTGGTGCAGGAAACCACTTTTGCACTTGTATTAGTGTGGAAAAAACACTTTCTGCACTTGTGATAGTGTTGAAAAACCCCTTTTCGCACTTGTGTTAGTGTTGAAAAACCACTTTTCGCACTTGTGTTGGTGCAGGAAACCACTTTTGCACTTGTATTAGTGTGGGAAAAAACACTTTTTGCACTTGTGAGAGTGTTGAAAAACCACTTTTCGCACTTGTGTTAGTGTTGAAAAACCACTTTTCGCACTTGTGTTTGTGTAGGAAACCACTTTTGCACTTGTATTAGTGTGGAAAAACCACTTTTTGCACTTGTGATAGTGTTGAAAAACCACTTTTTGCACTTGTGATAGTGTTGAAAAACCACTTTTCGCACTTGTGTTAGTGTTGAAAAACCACTTTTCGCACTTGTGTTAGTGTTGAAAAACCACTTTTCGCACTTGTGTTAGTGTTGAAAAACCACTTTTCGCACTTGTGTTGGTGCAGCAAACCACTTTTGCACTTGTATTAGTGTGGAAAAAACACTTTTTGCACTTGTGATAGTGTTGAAAAACCACTTTTCGCACTTGTGTTAGTGTTGAAAAACCACTTTTCGCACTTGTGTTAGTGTTGAAAAACTACTTTTCGCACTTGTGTTGGTGCAGGAAACCACTTTTGCACTTGTATTAGTGTGGAAAAAACACTTTTCGCACTTGTGTTAGTGTTGAAAAACCACTTTTCGCACTTGTGTTAGTGTTGAAAAACCACTTTTCGCACTTGTGTTGGTGCAGGAAACCACTTTTGCACTTGTATTAGTGTGGAAAAAACACTTTTTGCACTTGTGATAGTGTTGAAAAACCACTTTTCGCACTTGTGTTAGTGTTGAAAAACCACTTTTCGCACTTGTGTTAGTGTTGAAAAACCACTTTTCGCACTTGTGTTGGTGCAGGAAACCACTTTTGCACTTGTATTAGTGTGGAAAAAACACTTTTCGCACTTGTGTTAGTGTTGAAAAACCACTTTTCGCACTTGTGTTGGTGCAGGAAACTACTTTTGCACTTGTATAAGTGTGGAAAAAACACTTTTTGCACTTGTGATAGTGTTGAAAAACCACTTTTCATACTTGTGTTAGTGTTGAAAAACCACTTTTCGCATTTGTATTAGTGTTGAAAAAGCACATTTCGCACTTGTGTTGGTGCAGTAAACCACTTTTGCACTTGTATTAGTGTGGAAAAAACACTTTTTGCACTTGTGTTATTGTTGAAAAACCACTTTTCGCACTTGTGTTAGTGTTGAAAAACCACTTTTCGCCCTTGTGTTAGTGTTGAAAAACCACTTTTCGCACTTGTGTTGGTGCAGGAAACCACTTTTGCACTTGTATTAGTGTGGAAAAAACACTTTTTGCACTTGTGATAGTGTTGAAAAACCCCTTTTCGCACTTGTGTTAGTGTTGAAAAACCACTTTTCGCACTTGTGTTGGTGTAGGAAACCACTTTTGCACTTGTATTAGTGTGGAAAAAACACTTTTTGCACTTGTGATAATGTTGAAAAACCACTTTTCGCACTTGTGTTAGTGTTGAAAAACCACTTTTCGCACTTGTGTTGGTGTAGGAAACCACTTTTGCACTTGTATTAGTGTGGAAAAACCACTTTTCGCACTTGTGTTCGTGTTGAAAAACCACTTTTCGCACTTGTGTTAGTGTTGAAAAACCACTTTTCGCACTTGTGTTGGTGCAGCAAACCACTTTTGCACTTGTATTAGTGTGGTAAAAACACTTTTTGCACTTGTGATAGTGTTGAAAAACCACTTTTCGCACTTGTGTTAGTGTTGAAAAACCACTTTTCGCACTTGTGTTAGTGTTGAAAAACTACTTTTCGCACTTGTGTTGGTGCAGGAAACCACTTTTGCACTTGTATTAGTGTGGAAAAAACACTTTTCGCACTTGTGTTAGTGTTGAAAAACCACTTTTTGCACTTGTGTTAGTGTTGAAAAACCACTTTTCGCACTTGTGTTGGTGCAGGAAACCACTTTTGCACTTGTATTAGTGTGGAAAAAACACTTTTTGCACTTGTGTTATTGTTGAAAAACCACTTTTCGAACTTGTGTTAGTGTTGAAAAACCACTTTTCGCCCTTGTGTTAGTGTTGAAAAACCACTTTTCGCACTTGTGTTGGTGCAGGAAACCACTTTTGCACTTGTATTAGTGTGGAAAAAACACTTTTCGCACTTGTGTTATTGTTGAAAAACCACTTTTCGCACTTGTGTTAGTGTTGAAAAACCACTTTTCGCCCTTGTGTTAGTGTTGAAAAACCACTTTTCGCACTTGTGTTGGTGCAGGAAACCACTTTTGCACTTGTATTAGTGTGGAAAAAACACTTTCTGCACTTGTGGTAGTGTTGAAAAACCCCTTTTCGCACTTGTGTTAGTGTTGAAAAACCACTTTTCGCACTTGTGTTGGTGCAGGAAACCACTTTTGCACTTGTATTAGTGTGGGAAAAAACACTTTTTGCACTTGTGAGAGTGTTGAAAAACCACTTTTCGCACTTGTGTTAGTGTTGAAAAACCACTTTTCGCACTTGTGTTTGTGTAGGAAACCACTTTTGCACTTGTATTAGTGTGGAAAAACCACTTTTTGCACTTGTGATAGTGTTGAAAAACCACTTTTTGCACTTGTGATAGTGTTGAAAAACCACTTTTCGCACTTGTGTTAGTGTTGAAAAACCACTTTTCGCACTTGTGTTAGTGTTGAAAAACCACTTTTCGCACTTGTGTTAGTGTTGAAAAACCACTTTTCGCACTTGTGTTGGTGCAGCAAACCACTTTTGCACTTGTATTAGTGTGGAAAAAACACTTTTTGCACTTGTGATAGTGTTGAAAAACCACTTTTCGCACTTGTGTTAGTGTTGAAAAACCACTTTTCGCACTTGTGTTAGTGTTGAAAAACTACTTTTCGCACTTGTGTTGGTGCAGGAAACCACTTTTGCACTTGTATTAGTGTGGAAAAAACACTTTTCGCACTTGTGTTAGTGTTGAAAAACCACTTTTCGCACTTGTGTTAGTGTTGAAAAACCACTTTTCGCACTTGTGTTGGTGCAGGAAACCACTTTTGCACTTGTATTAGTGTGGAAAAAACACTTTTTGCACTTGTGATAGTGTTGAAAAACCACTTTTCGCACTTGTGTTAGTGTTGAAAAACCACTTTTCGCACTTGTGTTAGTGTTGAAAAACCACTTTTCGCACTTGTGTTGGTGCAGGAAACCACTTTTGCACTTGTATTAGTGTGGAAAAAACACTTTTCGCACTTGTGTTAGTGTTGAAAAACCACTTTTCGCACTTGTGTTAGTGTTGAAAAACCACTTTTCGCACTTGTGTTGGTGCAGGAAACCACTTTTGCACTTGTATTAGTGTGGCAAAAACCACTTTTTGCACTTGTGTTAGTGTTGAAAAACCACTTTTCGCACTTGTGTTAGTGTTGAAAAACCACTTTTCGCACTTGTGTTGGTGCAGGAAACCACTTTTGCACTTGTATTAGTGTGGAAAAAACACTTTTCGCACTTGTGTTAGTGTTGAAAAACCACTTTTCGCACTTGTGTTAGTGTTGAAAAACCACTTTTCGCACTTGTGTTGGTGCAGGAAACCACTTTTGCACTTGTATTAGTGTGGAAAAACCACTTTTCGCACTTGTGTTAGTGTTGAAAAACAACTTTTCGCACTTGTGTTAGTGTTGAAAAACCACTTTTCGCACTTGTGTTGGTGCAGGAAACCACTTTTGCACTTGTATTAGTGTGGAAAAAACACTTTTTGCACTTGTGATAGTGTTGAAAAACCACTTTTCGCACTTGTGTTAGTGTTGAAAAACCACTTTTCGCACTTGTGTTAGTGTTGAAAAACCACTTTTCGCACTTGTGTTGGTGCAGGAAACCACTTTTGCACTTGTATTAGTGTGGAAAAAACACTTTTTGCACTTGTGATACTGTTGAAAAACCACTTTTCGCACTTGTGTTAGTGTTGAAAAACCACTTTTAGCACTTGTGTTAGTGTTGAAAAACCACTTTTCGCACTTGTGTTGGTGCAGGAAACCACTTTTGCACTTGTATTAGTGTGGAAAAAACACTTTTTGCACTTGTGATACTGTTGAAAAACCACTTTTCGCACTTGTGTTAGTGTTGAAAAACCACTTTTAGCACTTGTGTTAGTGTTGAAAAACCACTTTTCGCACTTGTGTTGGTGCAGGAAACCACTTTTGCACTTGTATTAGTGTGGAAAAACCACTTTTCGCACTTGTGTTAGTGTTGAAAAACCACTTTTCGCACTTGTGTTAGTGTTGAAAAACCACTTTTAGCACTTGTGTTAGTGTTGAAAAACCACTTTTCGCACTTGTGTTGGTGCAGGAAACCACTTTTGCACTTGTATTAGTGTGGAAAAAACACTTTTTGCACTTGTGATAGTGTTGAAAAACCACTTTTCGCACTTGTGTTAGTGTTGAAAAACCACTTTTAGCACTTGTGTTAGTGTTGAAAAACCACTTTTCGCACTTGTGTTGGTGCAGGAAACCACTTTTGCACTTGTATTAGTGTGGAAAAAACACTTTTTGCACTTGTGATAGTGTTGAAAAACCACTTTTCGCACTTGTGTTAGTGTTGAAAAACCACTTTTCGCACTTGTGTTAGTGTTGAAAAACTACTTTTCGCACTTGTGTTGGTGCAGGAAACCACTTTTGCACTTGTATTAGTGTGGAAAAAACACTTTTCGCACTTGTGTTCGTGTTGAAAAACCACTTTTCGCACTTGTGTTAGTGTTGAAAAACCACTTTTCGCACTTGTGTTGGTGCAGGAAACCACTTTTGCACTTGTATTAGTGTGGAAAAAACACTTTTTGCACTTGTGATAGTGTTGAAAAACCACTTTTCACACTTGTGTTAGTGTTGAAAAACCACTTTTCGCACTTGTGTTGGTGCAGGAAACCACTTTTGCACTTGTATTAGTGTGGAAAAAACACTTTTTGCACTTGTGATAGTGTTGAAAAACCACTTTTCGCACTTGTGTTAGTGTTGAAAAACCACTTTTCGCACTTGTGTTGGTGCAGTAAACCACTTTTGCACTTGTATTAGTGTGGAAAAACCACTTTTCGCACTTGTGTTAGTGTTGAAAAACCACTTTTCGCACTTGTGTTAGTGTTGAAAAACCACTTTTCGCACTTGTGTTGGTGCAGGAAACCACTTTTGCACTTGTATTAGTGTGGAAAAAACACTTTTTGCACTTGTGATAGTGTTGAAAAACCACTTTTCGCACTTGTGTTAGTGTTGAAAAACCACTTTTCGCACTTGTATTAGTGTTGAAAAAGCACATTTCGCACTTGTGTTGGTGCAGTAAACCACTTTTGCACTTGTATTAGTGTGGAAAAAACACTTTTCGCACTTGTGTTAGTGTTGAAAAACACTTTTCGCACTTGTGTTAGTGTTGAAAAACCACTTTTCGCACTTGTGTTGGTGCAGGAAACCACTTTTGCACTTGTGTTGGTGCAGGAAACCACTTTTGCACTTGTATTAGTGTGGAAAAAACCCTTTTTGCACTTGTGATAGTGTTGAAAAACCCCTTTTCGCACTTGTGTTAGTGTTGAAAAACCACTTTTCGCACTTGTGTTGGTGCAGGAAACCACTTTTGCACTTGTATTAGTGTGGAAAAAACACTTTTTGCACTTGTGATAGTGTTGAAAAACCACTTTTCGCACTTGTGTTAGTGTTGAAAAACCACTTTTCGCACTTGTGTTGGTGCAGGAAACCACTTTTGCACTTGTATTAGTGTGGAAAAACCACTTTTCGTACTTGTGTTAGTGTTGAAAAACGACTTTTCGCACTTGTGTTAGTGTTGAAAAACCACTTTTAGCACTTGTGTTAGTGTTGAAAAACCACTTTTCGCACTTGTGTTGGTGCAGGAAACCACTTTTGCACTTGTATTAGTGTGGAAAAAACACTTTTTGCACTTGTGATAGTGTTGAAAAACCACTTTTCGCACTTGTGTTAGTGTTGAAAAACCACTTTTAGCACTTGTGTTAGTGTTGAAAAACCACTTTTCGCACTTGTGTTGGTGCAGGAAACCACTTTTGCACTTGTATTAGTGTGGAAAAACCACTTTTCGCACTTGTGTTAGTGTTGAAAAACCACTTTTCGCACTTGTGTTAGTGTTGAAAAACCACTTTTAGCACTTGTGTTAGTGTTGAAAAACCACTTTTCGCACTTGTGTTGGTGCAGGAAACCACTTTTGCACTTGTATTAGTGTGGAAAAAACACTTTTTGCACTTGTGATAGTGTTGAAAAACCACTTTTCGCACTTGTGTTAGTGTTGAAAAACCACTTTTAGCACTTGTGTTAGTGTTGAAAAACCACTTTTCGCACTTGTGTTGGTGCAGGAAACCACTTTTGCACTTGTATTAGTGTGGAAAAAACACTTTTCGCACTTGTGTTAGTGTTGAAAAACCACTTTTCGCACTTGTGTTAGTGTTGAAAAACCACTTTTCGCACTTGTGTTGGTGCAGGAAACCACTTTTGCACTTGTATTAGTGTGGAAAAACCACTTTTCGCACTTGTGTTAGTGTTGAAAAACCACTTTTCGCACTTGTGTTAGTGTTGAAAAACCACTTTTCGCACTTGTGTTGGTGCAGGAAACCACTTTTGCACTTGTATTAGTGTGGAAAAAACACTTTTTGCACTTGTGATAGTGTTGAAAAACCACTTTTCGCACTTGTGTTAGTGTTGAAAAAACACTTTTCGCACTTGTGTTGGTGCAGGAAACCACTTTTGCACTTGTATTAGTGTGGAAAAACCACTTTTCGCACTTGTGTTAGTGTTGAAAAACCACTTTTCGCACTTGTATTAGTGTTGAAAAACCACTTTTCGCACTTGTGTTGGTGCAGGAAACCACTTTTGCACTTGTATTAGTGTGGAAAAAACACTTTTTGCACTTGTGATAGTGTTGAAAAACCACTTTTCGCTCTTGTGTTAGTGTTGAAAAACCACTTTTCGCACTTGTGTTAGTGTTGAAAAACCACTTTTCGCACTTGTGTTGGTGCAGGAAACCACTTTTGCACTTGTATTAGTGTGGAAAAAACACTTTTTGCACTTGTGATAGTGTTGAAAAACCACTTTTCGCACTTGTGTTAGTGTTGAAAAACCACTTTTAGCACTTGTGTTAGTGTTGAAAAACCACTTTTCGCACTTGTGTTGGTGCAGGAAACCACTTTTGCACTTGTATTAGTGTGGGAAAACCACTTTTGCACTTGTGATAGTGTTGAAAAACCACTTTTCGCACTTGTGTTGGTGCAGGAAACCACTTTTGCACTTGTATTAGTGTGGAAAAAACACTTTTCGCACTTGTGTTAGTGTTGAAAAACCACTTTTAGCACTTGTGTTATTGTTGAAAAACCACTTTTCGCACTTGTGTTGGTGCAGGAAACCACTTTTGCACTTGTATTCGTGTGGGAAAACCACTTTTTGCACTTGTGATAGTGTTGAAAAACCACTTTTCGCACTTGTGTTAGTGTTGAAAAACCACTTTTCGCACTTGTGTTGGTGCAGGAAACTACTTTTGCACTTGTATAAGTGTGGAAAAAACACTTTTTGCACTTGTGATAGTGTTGAAAAACCACTTTTCATACTTGTGTTAGTGTTGAAAAACCACTTTTCGCATTTGTATTAGTGTTGAAAAAGCACATTTCGCACTTGTGTTGGTGCAGTAAACCACTTTTGCACTTGTATTAGTGTGGAAAAAACACTTTTTGCACTTGTGTTATTGTTGAAAAACCACTTTTCGCACTTGTGTTAGTGTTGAAAAACCACTTTTCGCCCTTGTGTTAGTGTTGAAAAACCACTTTTCGCACTTGTGTTGGTGCAGGAAACCACTTTTGCACTTGTATTAGTGTGGAAAAAACACTTTTTGCACTTGTGATAGTGTTGAAAAACCCCTTTTCGCACTTGTGTTAGTGTTGAAAAACCACTTTTCGCACTTGTGTTGGTGCAGGAAACCACTTTTGCACTTGTATTAGTGTGGAAAAAACACTTTTTGCACTTGTGATAATGTTGAAAAACCACTTTTCGCACTTGTGTTAGTGTTGAAAAACCACTTTTCGCACTTGTGTTGGTGTAGGAAACCACTTTTGCACTTGTATTAGTGTGGAAAAACCACTTTTCGCACTTGTGTTAGTGTTGAAAAACCACTTTTCGCACTTGTGTTAGTGTTGAAAAACCACTTTTCGCACTTGTGTTGGTGCAGCAAACCACTTTTGCACTTGTATTAGTGTGGTAAAAACACTTTTTGCACTTGTGATAGTGTTGAAAAACCACTTTTCGCACTTGTGTTAGTGTTGAAAAACCACTTTTCGCACTTGTGTTAGTGTTGAAAAACTACTTTTCGCACTTGTGTTGGTGCAGGAAACCACTTTTGCACTTGTATTAGTGTGGAAAAAAACACTTTTCGCACTTGTGTTAGTGTTGAAAAACCACTTTTTGCACTTGTGTTAGTGTTGAAAAACCACTTTTCGCACTTGTGTTGGTGCAGGAAACCACTTTTGCACTTGTATTAGTGTGGAAAAAACACTTTTCGCACTTGTGTTATTGTTGAAAAACCACTTTTCGCACTTGTGTTAGTGTTGAAAAACCACTTTTCACCCTTGTGTTAGTGTTGAAAAACCACTTTTCGCACTTGTGTTGGTGCAGGAAACCACTTTTGCACTTGTATTAGTGTGGAAAAAACACTTTTCGCACTTGTGTTATTGTTGAAAAACCACTTTTCGCACTTGTGTTAGTGTTGAAAAACCACTTTTCGCACTTGTGTTAGTGTTGAAAAACTACTTTTCGCACTTGTGTTGGTGCAGGAAACCACTTTTGCACTTGTATTAGTGTGGAAAAAACACTTTTCGCACTTGTGTTATTGTTGAAAAACCACTTTTCGCACTTGTGTTAGTGTTGAAAAACCACTTTTCGCACTTGTGTTAGTGTTGAAAAACTACTTTTCGCACTTGTGTTGGTGCAGGAAACCACTTTTGCACTTGTATTAGTGTGGAAAAAACACTTTTCGCACTTGTGTTAGTGTTGAAAAACCACTTTTCGCACTTGTGTTAGTGTTGAAAAACCACTTTTCACACTTGTGTTGGTGCAGGAAACCACTTTTGCACTTGTATTAGTGTGGAAAAAACACTTTTTGCACTTGTGATAGTGTTGAAAAACCACTTTTCGCACTTGTGTTGGTGTTGAAAAACCACTTTTCGCACTTGTGTTAGTGTTGAAAAACCACTTTTCGCACTTGTGTTGGTGCAGGAAACCACTTTTGCACTTGTATTAGTGTGGAAAAAACACTTTTCGCACTTGTGTTAGTGTTGAAAAACCACTTTTCGCACTTGTGTTAGTGTTGAAAAACCACTTTTCGCACTTGTGTTGGTGCAGGAAACCACTTTTGCACTTGTATTAGTGTGGAAAAACCACTTTTTGCACTTGTGTTAGTGTTGAAAAACCACTTTTCGCACTTGTGTTAGTGTTGAAAAACCACTTTTCGCACTTGTGTTGGTGCAGGAAACCACTTTTACACTTGTATTAGTGTGGAAAAACCACTTTTCGCACTTGTGTTAGTGTTGAAAAACCACTTTTCGCACTTGTGTTAGTGTTGAAAAACCACTTTTCGCACTTGTGTTGGTGCAGGAAACCACTTTTGCACTTGTATTAGTGTGGAAAAACCACTTTTCGCACTTGTGTTAGTGTTGAAAAACCACTTTTCGCACTTGTATTAGTGTTGAAAAACCACTTTTCGCACTTGTGTTGGTGCAGGAAACCACTTTTGCACTTGTATTAGTGTGGAAAAAACACTTTTTGCACTTGTGATAGTGTTGAAAAACCACTTTTCGCACTTGTGTTAGTGTTGAAAAACCACTTTTCGCACTTGTGTTAGTGTTGAAAAACTACTTTTCGCACTTGTGTTGGTGCAGGAAACCACTTTTGCACTTGTATTAGTGTGGAAAAACCACTTTTCGCACTTGTGTTAGTGTTGAAAAACCACTTTTCGCCCTTGTGTTAGTGTTGAAAAACCACTTTTCGCACTTGTGTTGGTGCAGGAAACCACTTTTGCACTTGTATTAGTGTGGAAAAAACACTTTCTGCACTTGTGATAGTGTTGAAAAACCCCTTTTCGCACTTGTGTTAGTGTTGAAAAACCACTTTTTGCACTTGTGTTGGTGCAGGAAACCACTTTTGCACTTGTATTAGTGTGGGAAAAAACACTTTTTGCACTTGTGAGAGTGTTGAAAAACCACTTTTCGCACTTGTGTTAGTGTTGAAAAACCACTTTTCGCACTTGTGTTTGTGTAGGAAACCACTTTTGCACTTGTATTAGTGTGGAAAAACCACTTTTTGCACTTGTGATAGTGTTGAAAAACCACTTTTTGCACTTGTGATAGTGTTGAAAAACCACTTTTCGCACTTGTGTTAGTGTTGAAAAACCACTTTTCGCACTTGTGTTAGTGTTGAAAAACCACTTTTCGCACTTGTGTTAGTGTTGAAAAACCACTTTTCGCACTTGTGTTGGTGCAGCAAACCACTTTTGCACTTGTATTAGTGTGGAAAAAACACTTTTTGCACTTGTGATAGTGTTGAAAAACCACTTTTCGCACTTGTGTTAGTGTTGAAAAACCACTTTTCGCACTTGTGTTAGTGTTGAAAAACTACTTTTCGCACTTGTGTTGGTGCAGGAAACCACTTTTGCACTTGTATTAGTGTGGAAAAAACACTTTTCGCACTTGTGTTAGTGTTGAAAAACCACTTTTCGCACTTGTGTTAGTGTTGAAAAACCACTTTTCGCACTTGTGTTGGTGCAGGAAACCACTTTTGCACTTGTATTAGTGTGGAAAAAACACTTTTTGCACTTGTGATAGTGTTGAAAAACCACTTTTCGCACTTGTGTTAGTGTTGAAAAACCACTTTTCGCACTTGTGTTAGTGTTGAAAAACCACTTTTCGCACTTGTGTTGGTGCAGGAAACCACTTTTGCACTTGTATTAGTGTGGAAAAAACACTTTTCGCACTTGTGTTAGTGTTGAAAAACCACTTTTCGCACTTGTGTTGGTGCAGGAAACTACTTTTGCACTTGTATAAGTGTGGAAAAAACACTTTTTGCACTTGTGATAGTGTTGAAAAACCACTTTTCATACTTGTGTTAGTGTTGAAAAACCACTTTTCGCATTTGTATTAGTGTTGAAAAAGCACATTTCGCACTTGTGTTGGTGCAGTAAACCACTTTTGCACTTGTATTAGTGTGGAAAAAACACTTTTTGCACTTGTGTTATTGTTGAAAAACCACTTTTCGCACTTGTGTTAGTGTTGAAAAACCACTTTTCGCCCTTGTGTTAGTGTTGAAAAACCACTTTTCGCACTTGTGTTGGTGCAGGAAACCACTTTTGCACTTGTATTAGTGTGGAAAAAACACTTTTTGCACTTGTGATAGTGTTGAAAAACCCCTTTTCGCACTTGTGTTAGTGTTGAAAAACCACTTTTCGCACTTGTGTTGGTGTAGGAAACCACTTTTGCACTTGTATTAGTGTGGAAAAAACACTTTTTGCACTTGTGATAATGTTGAAAAACCACTTTTCGCACTTGTGTTAGTGTTGAAAAACCACTTTTCGCACTTGTGTTGGTGTAGGAAACCACTTTTGCACTTGTATTAGTGTGGAAAAACCACTTTTCGCACTTGTGTTCGTGTTGAAAAACCACTTTTCGCACTTGTGTTAGTGTTGAAAAACCACTTTTCGCACTTGTGTTGGTGCAGCAAACCACTTTTGCACTTGTATTAGTGTGGTAAAAACACTTTTTGCACTTGTGATAGTGTTGAAAAACCACTTTTCGCACTTGTGTTAGTGTTGAAAAACCACTTTTCGCACTTGTGTTAGTGTTGAAAAACTACTTTTCGCACTTGTGTTGGTGCAGGAAACCACTTTTGCACTTGTATTAGTGTGGAAAAAACACTTTTCGCACTTGTGTTAGTGTTGAAAAACCACTTTTTGCACTTGTGTTAGTGTTGAAAAACCACTTTTCGCACTTGTGTTGGTGCAGGAAACCACTTTTGCACTTGTATTAGTGTGGAAAAAACACTTTTTGCACTTGTGTTATTGTTGAAAAACCACTTTTCGAACTTGTGTTAGTGTTGAAAAACCACTTTTCGCCCTTGTGTTAGTGTTGAAAAACCACTTTTCGCACTTGTGTTGGTGCAGGAAACCACTTTTGCACTTGTATTAGTGTGGAAAAAACACTTTTCGCACTTGTGTTATTGTTGAAAAACCACTTTTCGCACTTGTGTTAGTGTTGAAAAACCACTTTTCGCCCTTGTGTTAGTGTTGAAAAACCACTTTTCGCACTTGTGTTGGTGCAGGAAACCACTTTTGCACTTGTATTAGTGTGGAAAAAACACTTTCTGCACTTGTGATAGTGTTGAAAAACCCCTTTTCGCACTTGTGTTAGTGTTGAAAAACCACTTTTCGCACTTGTGTTGGTGCAGGAAACCACTTTTGCACTTGTATTAGTGTGGGAAAAAACACTTTTTGCACTTGTGAGAGTGTTGAAAAACCACTTTTCGCACTTGTGTTAGTGTTGAAAAACCACTTTTCGCACTTGTGTTTGTGTAGGAAACCACTTTTGCACTTGTATTAGTGTGGAAAAACCACTTTTTGCACTTGTGATAGTGTTGAAAAACCACTTTTTGCACTTGTGATAGTGTTGAAAAACCACTTTTCGCACTTGTGTTAGTGTTGAAAAACCACTTTTCGCACTTGTGTTAGTGTTGAAAAACCACTTTTCGCACTTGTGTTAGTGTTGAAAAACCACTTTTCGCACTTGTGTTGGTGCAGCAAACCACTTTTGCACTTGTATTAGTGTGGAAAAAACACTTTTTGCACTTGTGATAGTGTTGAAAAACCACTTTTCGCACTTGTGTTAGTGTTGAAAAACCACTTTTCGCACTTGTGTTAGTGTTGAAAAACTACTTTTCGCACTTGTGTTGGTGCAGGAAACCACTTTTGCACTTGTATTAGTGTGGAAAAAACACTTTTCGCACTTGTGTTAGTGTTGAAAAACCACTTTTCGCACTTGTGTTAGTGTTGAAAAACCACTTTTCGCACTTGTGTTGGTGCAGGAAACCACTTTTGCACTTGTATTAGTGTGGAAAAAACACTTTTTGCACTTGTGATAGTGTTGAAAAACCACTTTTCGCACTTGTGTTAGTGTTGAAAAACCACTTTTCGCACTTGTGTTAGTGTTGAAAAACCACTTTTCGCACTTGTGTTGGTGCAGGAAACCACTTTTGCACTTGTATTAGTGTGGAAAAAACACTTTTCGCACTTGTGTTAGTGTTGAAAAACCACTTTTCGCACTTGTGTTAGTGTTGAAAAACCACTTTTCGCACTTGTGTTGGTGCAGGAAACCACTTTTGCACTTGTATTAGTGTGGAAAAACCACTTTTTGCACTTGTGTTAGTGTTGAAAAACCACTTTTCGCACTTGTGTTAGTGTTGAAAAACCACTTTTCGCACTTGTGTTGGTGCAGGAAACCACTTTTGCACTTGTATTAGTGTGGAAAAAACACTTTTCGCACTTGTGTTAGTGTTGAAAAACCACTTTTCGCACTTGTGTTAGTGTTGAAAAACCACTTTTCGCACTTGTGTTGGTGCAGGAAACCACTTTTGCACTTGTATTAGTGTGGAAAAACCACTTTTCGCACTTGTGTTAGTGTTGAAAAACAACTTTTCGCACTTGTGTTAGTGTTGAAAAACCACTTTTCGCACTTGTGTTGGTGCAGGAAACCACTTTTGCACTTGTATTAGTGTGGAAAAAACACTTTTTGCACTTGTGATAGTGTTGAAAAACCACTTTTCGCACTTGTGTTAGTGTTGAAAAACCACTTTTCACACTTGTGTTAGTGTTGAAAAACCACTTTTCGCACTTGTGTTGGTGCAGGAAACCACTTTTGCACTTGTATTAGTGTGGAAAAAACACTTTTTGCACTTGTGATACTGTTGAAAAACCACTTTTCGCACTTGTGTTAGTGTTGAAAAACCACTTTTAGCACTTGTGTTAGTGTTGAAAAACCACTTTTCGCACTTGTGTTGGTGCAGGAAACCACTTTTGCACTTGTATTAGTGTGGAAAAAACACTTTTTGCACTTGTGATACTGTTGAAAAACCACTTTTCGCACTTGTGTTAGTGTTGAAAAACCACTTTTAGCACTTGTGTTAGTGTTGAAAAACGACTTTTCGCACTTGTGTTGGTGCAGGAAACCACTTTTGCACTTGTATTAGTGTGGAAAAACCACTTTTCGCACTTGTGTTAGTGTTGAAAAACCACTTTTCGCACTTGTGTTAGTGTTGAAAAACCACTTTTAGCACTTGTGTTAGTGTTGAAAAACCACTTTTCGCACTTGTGTTGGTGCAGGAAACCACTTTTGCACTTGTATTAGTGTGGAAAAAACACTTTTTGCACTTGTGATAGTGTTGAAAAACCACTTTTCGCACTTGTGTTAGTGTTGAAAAACCACTTTTAGCACTTGTGTTAGTGTTGAAAAACCACTTTTCGCACTTGTGTTGGTGCAGGAAACCACTTTTGCACTTGTATTAGTGTGGAAAAAACACTTTTTGCACTTGTGATAGTGTTGAAAAACCACTTTTCGCACTTGTGTTAGTGTTGAAAAACCACTTTTCGCACTTGTGTTAGTGTTGAAAAACTACTTTTCGCACTTGTGTTGGTGCAGGAAACCACTTTTGCACTTGTATTAGTGTGGAAAAAACACTTTTCGCACTTGTGTTCGTGTTGAAAAACCACTTTTCGCACTTGTGTTAGTGTTGAAAAACCACTTTTCGCACTTGTGTTGGTGCAGGAAACCACTTTTGCACTTGTATTAGTGTGGAAAAACCACTTTTCGCACTTGTGTTAGTGTTGAAAAACCACTTTTCGCACTTGTGTTAGTGTTGAAAAACCACTTTTCGCACTTGTGTTGGTGCAGGAAACCACTTTTGCACTTGTATTAGTGTGGAAAAAACACTTTTTGCACTTGTGATAGTGTTGAAAAACCACTTTTCGCACTTGTGTTAGTGTTGAAAAACCACTTTTCGCACTTGTATTAGTGTTGAAAAAGCACATTTCGCACTTGTGTTGGTGCAGTAAACCACTTTTGCACTTGTATTAGTGTGGAAAAAACACTTTTCGCACTTGTGTTAGTGTTGAAAAACACTTTTCGCACTTGTGTTAGTGTTGAAAAACCACTTTTCGCACTTGTGTTGGTGCAGGAAACCACTTTTGCACTTGTGTTGGTGCAGGAAACCACTTTTGCACTTGTATTAGTGTGGAAAAAACCCTTTTTGCACTTGTGATAGTGTTGAAAAACCCCTTTTCGCACTTGTGTTAGTGTTGAAAAACCACTTTTCGCACTTGTGTTGGTGCAGGAAACCACTTTTGCACTTGTATTAGTGTGGAAAAAACACTTTTTGCACTTGTGATAGTGTTGAAAAACCACTTTTCGCACTTGTGTTAGTGTTGAAAAACCACTTTTCGCACTTGTGTTGGTGCAGGAAACCACTTTTGCACTTGTATTAGTGTGGAAAAACCACTTTTCGTACTTGTGTTAGTGTTGAAAAACGACTTTTCGCACTTGTGTTAGTGTTGAAAAACCACTTTTAGCACTTGTGTTAGTGTTGAAAAACCACTTTTCGCACTTGTGTTGGTGCAGGAAACCACTTTTGCACTTGTATTAGTGTGGAAAAAACACTTTTTGCACTTGTGATAGTGTTGAAAAACCACTTTTCGCACTTGTGTTAGTGTTGAAAAACCACTTTTAGCACTTGTGTTAGTGTTGAAAAACCACTTTTCGCACTTGTGTTGGTGCAGGAAACCACTTTTGCACTTGTATTAGTGTGGAAAAACCACTTTTCGCACTTGTGTTAGTGTTGAAAAACCACTTTTCGCACTTGTGTTAGTGTTGAAAAACCACTTTTAGCACTTGTGTTAGTGTTGAAAAACCACTTTTCGCACTTGTGTTGGTGCAGGAAACCACTTTTGCACTTGTATTAGTGTGGAAAAAACACTTTTTGCACTTGTGATAGTGTTGAAAAACCACTTTTCGCACTTGTGTTAGTGTTGAAAAACCACTTTTAGCACTTGTGTTAGTGTTGAAAAACCACTTTTCGCACTTGTGTTGGTGCAGGAAACCACTTTTGCACTTGTATTAGTGTGGAAAAAACACTTTTCGCACTTGTGTTAGTGTTGAAAAACCACTTTTCGCACTTGTGTTAGTGTTGAAAAACCACTTTTCGCACTTGTGTTGGTGCAGGAAACCACTTTTGCACTTGTATTAGTGTGGAAAAACCACTTTTCGCACTTGTGTTAGTGTTGAAAAACCACTTTTCGCACTTGTGTTAGTGTTGAAAAACCACTTTTCGCACTTGTGTTGGTGCAGGAAACCACTTTTGCACTTGTATTAGTGTGGAAAAAACACTTTTTGCACTTGTGATAGTGTTGAAAAACCACTTTTCGCACTTGTGTTAGTGTTGAAAAAACACTTTTCGCACTTGTGTTGGTGCAGGAAACCACTTTTGCACTTGTATTAGTGTGGAAAAACCACTTTTCGCACTTGTGTTAGTGTTGAAAAACCACTTTTCGCACTTGTATTAGTGTTGAAAAACCACTTTTCGCACTTGTGTTGGTGCAGGAAACCACTTTTGCACTTGTATTAGTGTGGAAAAAACACTTTTTGCACTTGTGATAGTGTTGAAAAACCACTTTTCGCTCTTGTGTTAGTGTTGAAAAACCACTTTTCGCACTTGTGTTAGTGTTGAAAAACCACTTTTCGCACTTGTGTTGGTGCAGGAAACCACTTTTGCACTTGTATTAGTGTGGAAAAAACACTTTTTGCACTTGTGATAGTGTTGAAAAACCACTTTTCGCACTTGTGTTAGTGTTGAAAAACCACTTTTAGCACTTGTGTTAGTGTTGAAAAACCACTTTTCGCACTTGTGTTGGTGCAGGAAACCACTTTTGCACTTGTATTAGTGTGGGAAAACCACTTTTTGCACTTGTGATAGTGTTGAAAAACCACTTTTCGCACTTGTGTTGGTGCAGGAAACCACTTTTGCACTTGTATTAGTGTGGAAAAAACACTTTTCGCACTTGTGTTAGTGTTGAAAAACCACTTTTAGCACTTGTGTTAGTGTTGAAAAACCACTTTTCGCACTTGTGTTGGTGCAGGAAACCACTTTTGCACTTGTATTAGTGTGGGAAAACCACTTTTTGCACTTGTGATAGTGTTGAAAAACCACTTTTCGCACTTGTGTTAGTGTTGAAAAACCACTTTTCGCACTTGTGTTGGTGCAGGAAACTACTTTTGCACTTGTATAAGTGTGGAAAAAACACTTTTTGCACTTGTGATAGTGTTGAAAAACCACTTTTCATACTTGTGTTAGTGTTGAAAAACCACTTTTCGCATTTGTATTAGTGTTGAAAAAGCACATTTCGCACTTGTGTTGGTGCAGTAAACCACTTTTGCACTTGTATTAGTGTGGAAAAAACACTTTTTGCACTTGTGTTATTGTTGAAAAACCACTTTTCGCACTTGTGTTAGTGTTGAAAAACCACTTTTCGCCCTTGTGTTAGTGTTGAAAAACCACTTTTCGCACTTGTGTTGGTGCAGGAAACCACTTTTGCACTTGTATTAGTGTGGAAAAAACACTTTTTGCACTTGTGATAGTGTTGAAAAACCCCTTTTCGCACTTGTGTTAGTGTTGAAAAACCACTTTTCGCACTTGTGTTGGTGCAGCAAACCACTTTTGCACTTGTATTAGTGTGGAAAAAACACTTTTTGCACTTGTGATAATGTTGAAAAACCACTTTTCGCACTTGTGTTAGTGTTGAAAAACCACTTTTCGCACTTGTGTTGGTGTAGGAAACCACTTTTGCACTTGTATTAGTGTGGAAAAACCACTTTTCGCACTTGTGTTAGTGTTGAAAAACCACTTTTCGCACTTGTGTTAGTGTTGAAAAACCACTTTTCGCACTTGTGTTGGTGCAGCAAACCACTTTTGCACTTGTATTAGTGTGGTAAAAACACTTTTTGCACTTGTGATAGTGTTGAAAAACCACTTTTCGCACTTGTGTTAGTGTTGAAAAACCACTTTTCGCACTTGTGTTAGTGTTGAAAAACTACTTTTCGCACTTGTGTTGGTACAGGAAACCACTTTTGCACTTGTATTAGTGTGGAAAAAACACTTTTCGCACTTGTGTTAGTGTTGAAAAACCACTTTTTGCACTTGTGTTAGTGTTGAAAAACCACTTTTCGCACTTGTGTTGGTGCAGGAAACCACTTTTGCACTTGTATTAGTGTGGAAAAAACACTTTTCGCACTTGTGTTATTGTTGAAAAACCACTTTTCGCACTTGTGTTAGTGTTGAAAAACCACTTTTCACCCTTGTGTTAGTGTTGAAAAACCACTTTTCGCACTTGTGTTGGTGCAGGAAACCACTTTTGCACTTGTATTAGTGTGGAAAAAACACTTTTCGCACTTGTGTTATTGTTGAAAAACCACTTTTCGCACTTGTGTTAGTGTTGAAAAACCACTTTTCGCACTTGTGTTAGTGTTGAAAAACTACTTTTCGCACTGTGTTGGTGCAGGAAACCACTTTTGCACTTGTATTAGTGTGGAAAAAACACTTTTCGCACTTGTGTTATTGTTGAAAAACCACTTTTCGCACTTGTGTTAGTGTTGAAAAACCACTTTTCGCACTTGTGTTAGTGTTGAAAAACTACTTTTCGCACTTGTGTTGGTGCAGGAAACCACTTTTGCACTTGTATTAGTGTGGAAAAAACACTTTTCGCACTTGTGTTAGTGTTGAAAAACCACTTTTCGCACTTGTGTTAGTGTTGAAAAACCACTTTTCACACTTGTGTTGGTGCAGGAAACCACTTTTGCACTTGTATTAGTGTGGAAAAAACACTTTTTGCACTTGTGATAGTGTTGAAAAACCACTTTTCGCACTTGTGTTGGTGTTGAAAAACCACTTTTCGCACTTGTGTTAGTGTTGAAAAACCACTTTTCGCACTTGTGTTGGTGCAGGAAACCACTTTTGCACTTGTATTAGTGTGGAAAAAACACTTTTCGCACTTGTGTTAGTGTTGAAAAACCACTTTTCGCACTTGTGTTAGTGTTGAAAAACCACTTTTCGCACTTGTGTTGGTGCAGGAAACCACTTTTGCACTTGTATTAGTGTGGAAAAACCACTTTTTGCACTTGTGTTAGTGTTGAAAAACCACTTTTCGCACTTGTGTTAGTGTTGAATAACCACTTTTCGCACTTGTGTTGGTGCAGGAAACCACTTTTACACTTGTATTAGTGTGGAAAAAACACTTTTCGCACTTGTGTTAGTGTTGAAAAACCACTTTTCGCACTTGTGTTAGTGTTGAAAAACCACTTTTCGCACTTGTGTTGGTGCAGGAAACCACTTTTGCACTTGTATTAGTGTGGAAAAACCACTTTTCGCACTTGTGTTAGTGTTGAAAAACCACTTTTCGCACTTGTATTAGTGTTGAAAAACCACTTTTCGCACTTGTGTTGGTGCAGGAAACCACTTTTGCACTTGTATTCGTGTGGAAAAAACACTTTTTGCACTTGTGATAGTGTTGAAAAACCACTTTTCGCTCTTGTGTTAGTGTTGAAAAACCACTTTTCGCACTTGTGTTAGTGTTGAAAAACCACTTTTCGCACTTGTGTTGGTGCAGGAAACCACTTTTGCACTTGTATTAGTGTGGAAAAAACACTTTTTGCACTTGTGATAGTGTTGAAAAACCACTTTTCGCACTTGTGTTAGTGTTGAAAAACCACTTTTAGCACTTGTGTTAGTGTTGAAAAACCACTTTTCGCACTTGTGTTGGTGCAGGAAACCACTTTTGCACTTGTATTAGTGTGGGAAAACCACTTTTTGCACTTGTGATAGTGTTGAAAAACCAATTTTCGCACTTGTGTTGGTGCAGGAAACCACTTTTGCACTTGTATTAGTGTGGAAAAAACACTTTTCGCACTTGTGTTAGTGTTGAAAAACCACTTTTAGCACTTGTGTTAGTGTTGAAAAACCACTTTTCGCACTTGTGTTGGTGCAGGAAACCACTTTTGCACTTGTATTAGTGTGGGAAAACCACTTTTTGCACTTGTGATAGTGTTGAAAAACCACTTTTCGCACTTGTGTTAGTGTTGAAAAACCACTTTTCGCACTTGTGTTGGTGCAGGAAACTACTTTTGCACTTGTATAAGTGTGGAAAAAACACTTTTTGCACTTGTGATAGTGTTGAAAAACCACTTTTCATACTTGTGTTAGTGTTGAAAAACCACTTTTCGCATTTGTATTAGTGTTGAAAAAGCACATTTCGCACTTGTGTTGGTGCAGTAAACCACTTTTGCACTTGTATTAGTGTGGAAAAAACACTTTTTGCACTTGTGTTATTGTTGAAAAACCACTTTTCGCACTTGTGTTAGTGTTGAAAAACCACTTTTCGCCCTTGTGTTAGTGTTGAAAAACCACTTTTCGCACTTGTGTTGGTGCAGGAAACCACTTTTGCACTTGTATTAGTGTGGAAAAAACACTTTTTGCACTTGTGATAGTGTTGAAAAACCCCTTTTCGCACTTGTGTTAGTGTTGAAAAACCACTTTTCGCACTTGTGTTGGTGCAGGAAACCACTTTTGCACTTGTATTAGTGTGGAAAAAACACTTTTTGCACTTGTGATAATGTTGAAAAACCACTTTTCGCACTTGTGTTAGTGTTGAAAAACCACTTTTCGCACTTGTGTTGGTGTAGGAAACCACTTTTGCACTTGTATTAGTGTGGCAAAACCACTTTTCGCACTTGTGTTAGTGTTGAAAAACCACTTTTCGCACTTGTGTTAGTGTTGAAAAACCACTTTTCGAACTTGTGTTGGTGCAGCAAACCACTTTTGCACTTGTATTAGTGTGGTAAAAACACTTTTTGCACTTGTAATAGTGTTGAAAAACCACTTTTCGCACTTGTGTTAGTGTTGAAAAACCACTTTTCGCACTTGTGTTAGTGTTGAAAAACTACTTTTCGCACTTGTGTTAGTGTTGAAAAACCACTTTTCGCACTTGTGTTGGTGCAGGAAACCACTTTTGCACTTGTATTAGTGTGGAAAAAACACTTTTCGCACTTGTGTTATTGTTGAAAAACCACTTTTCGCACTTGTGTTAGTGTTGAAAAACCACTTTTCGCCCTTGTGTTAGTGTTGAAAAACCACTTTTCGCACTTGTGTTGGTGCAGGAAACCACTTTTGCACTTGTATTAGTGTGGAAAAAACACTTTTCGCACTTGTGTTATTGTTGAAAAACCACTTTTCGCACTTGTGTTAGTGTTGAAAAACCACTTTTCGCACTTGTGTTAGTGTTGAAAAACTACTTTTCGCACTTGTGTTGGTGCAGGAAACCACTTTTGCACTTGTATTAGTGTGGAAAAAACACTTTTCGCACTTGTGTTATTGTTGAAAAACCACTTTTCGCACTTGTGTTAGTGTTGAAAAACCACTTTTCGCACTTGTGTTAGTGTTGAAAAACTACTTTTCGCACTTGTGTTGGTGCAGGAAACCACTTTTGCACTTGTATTAGTGTGGAAAAAACACTTTTCGCACTTGTGTTAGTGTTGAAAAACCACTTTTCGCACTTGTGTTAGTGTTGAAAAACCACTTTTCGCACTTGTGTTGGTGCAGGAAACCACTTTTGCACTTGTATTAGTGTGGAAAAAACACTTTTTGCACTTGTGATAGTGTTGAAAAACCACTTTTCGCACTTGTGTTGGTGTTGAAAAACCACTTTTCGCACTTGTGTTAGTGTTGAAAAACCACTTTTCGCACTTGTGTTGGTGCAGGAAACCACTTTTGCACTTGTATTAGTGTGGAAAAAACACTTTTCGCACTTGTGTTAGTGTTGAAAAACCACTTTTCGCACTTGTGTTAGTGTTGAAAAACCACTTTTCGCACTTGTGTTGGTGCAGGAAACCACTTTTGCACTTGTATTAGTGTGGAAAAACCACTTTTTGCACTTGTGTTAGTGTTGAAAAACCACTTTTCGCACTTGTGTTAGTGTTGAAAAACCACTTTTCACACTTGTGTTGGTGCAGGAAACCACTTTTACACTTGTATTAGTGTGGAAAAAACACTTTTCGCACTTGTGTTAGTGTTGAAAAACCACTTTTCGCACTTGTGTTAGTGTTGAAAAACCACTTTTCGCACTTGTGTTGGTGCAGGAAACCACTTTTGCACTTGTATTAGTGTGGGAAAACCACTTTTCGCACTTGTGTTAGTGTTGAAAAACAACATTTCGCACTTGTGTTAGTGTTGAAAAACCACTTTTCGCACTTGTGTTGGTGCAGGAAACCACTTTTGCACTTGTATTAGTGTGGAAAAACACTTTTTGCACTTGTGATAGTGTTGAAAAACCACTTTTTGCACTTGTGTTAGTGTTGAAAAACCACTTTTCGCACTTGTGTTAGTGTTGAAAAAACACTTTTCGCACTTGTGTTGGTGCAGGAAACCACTTTTGCACTTGTATTAGTGTGGAAAAAACACTTTTTGCACTTGTGATACTGTTGAAAAACCACTTTTCGCACTTGTGTTAGTGTTGAAAAACCACTTTTAGCACTTGTGTTAGTGTTGAAAAACCACTTTTCGCACTTGTGTTGGTGCAGGAAACCACTTTTGCACTTGTATTAGTGTGGAAAAAACACTTTTTGCACTTGTGATACTGTTGAAAAACCACTTTTCGCACTTGTGTTAGTGTTGAAAAACCACTTTTAGCACTTGTGTTAGTGTTGAAAAACCACTTTTCGCACTTGTGTTGGTGCAGGAAACCACTTTTGCACTTGTATTAGTGTGGAAAAACCACTTTTCGCACTTGTGTTAGTGTTGAAAAACCACTTTTCGCACTTGTGTTAGTGTTGAAAAACCACTTTTAGCACTTGTGTTAGTGTTGAAAAACCACTTTTCGCACTTGTGTTGGTGCAGGAAACCACTTTTGCACTTGTATTAGTGTGGAAAAAACACTTTTTGCACTTGTGATAGTGTTGAAAAACCACTTTTCGCACTTGTGTTAGTGTTGAAAAACCACTTTTAGCACTTGTGTTAGTGTTGAAAAACCACTTTTCGCACTTGTGTTGGTGCAGGAAACCACTTTTGCACTTGTATTAGTGTGGAAAAAACACTTTTTGCACTTGTGATAGTGTTGAAAAACCACTTTTCGCACTTGTGTTAGTGTTGAAAAACCACTTTTCGCACTTGTGTTAGTGTTGAAAAACTACTTTTCGCACTTGTGTTGGTGCAGGAAACCACTTTTGCACTTGTATTAGTGTGGAAAAACACTTTTCGCACTTGTGTTCGTGTTGAAAAACCACTTTTCGCACTTGTGTTAGTGTTGAAAAACCACTTTTCGCACTTGTGTTGGTGCAGCAAACCACTTTTGCACTTGTATTAGTGTGGAAAAAACACTTTTTGCACTTGTGATAGTGTTGAAAAACCACTTTTCACACTTGTGTTAGTGTTGAAAAACCACTTTTCGCACTTGTGTTGGTGCAGGAAACCACTTTTGCACTTGTATTAGTGTGGAAAAAACACTTTTTGCACTTGTGATAGTGTTGAAAAACCACTTTTCGCACTTGTGTTAGTGTTGAAAAACCACTTTTCGCACTTGTGTTGGTGCAGTAAACCACTTTTGCACTTGTATTAGTGTGGAAAAACCACTTTTCGCACTTGTGTTAGTGTTGAAAAACCACTTTTCGCACTTGTGTTAGTGTTGAAAAACCACTTTTCGCACTTGTGTTGGTGCAGGAAACCACTTTTGCACTTGTATTAGTGTGGAAAAAACACTTTTTGCACTTGTGATAGTGTTGAAAAACCACTTTTCGCACTTGTGTTAGTGTTGAAAAACCACTTTTCGCACTTGTATTAGTGTTGAAAAAGCACATTTCGCACTTGTGTTGGTGCAGTAAACCACTTTTGCACTTGTATTAGTGTGGAAAAAACACTTTTCGCACTTGTGTTAGTGTTGAAAAACACTTTTCGCACTTGTGTTAGTGTTGAAAAACCACTTTTCGCACTTGTGTTGGTGCAGGAAACCACTTTTGCACTTGTGTTGGTGCAGGAAACCACTTTTGCACTTGTATTAGTGTGGAAAAAACACTTTTTGCACTTGTGATAGTGTTGAAAAACCCCTTTTCGCACTTGTGTTAGTGTTGAAAAACTACTTTTCGCACTTGTGTTGGTGCAGGAAACCACTTTTGCACTTGTATTAGTGTGGAAAAAACACTTTTCGCACTTGTGTTAGTGTTGAAAAACCACTTTTCGCACTTGTGTTAGTGTTGAAAAACCACTTTTCGCACTTGTGTTGGTGCAGGAAACCACTTTTGCACTTGTATTAGTGTGGAAAAAACACTTTTTGCACTTGTGATAGTGTTGAAAAACCACTTTTCGCACTTGTGTTGGTGTTGAAAAACCACTTTTCGCACTTGTGTTAGTGTTGAAAAACCACTTTTCGCACTTGTGTTGGTGCAGGAAACCACTTTTGCACTTGTATTAGTGTGGAAAAAACACTTTTCGCACTTGTGTTAGTGTTGAAAAACCACTTTTCGCACTTGTGTTAGTGTTGAAAAACCACTTTTCGCACTTGTGTTGGTGCAGGAAACCACTTTTGCACTTGTATTAGTGTGGAAAAACCACTTTTTGCACTTGTGTTAGTGTTGAAAAACCACTTTTCGCACTTGTGTTAGTGTTGAAAAACCACTTTTCACACTTGTGTTGGTGCAGGAAACCACTTTTACACTTGTATTAGTGTGGAAAAAACACTTTTCGCACTTGTGTTAGTGTTGAAAAACCACTTTTCGTACTTGTGTTAGTGTTGAAAAACCACTTTTCGCACTTGTGTTGGTGCAGGAAACCACTTTTGCACTTGTATTAGTGTGGAAAAACCACTTTTCGCACTTGTGTTAGTGTTGAAAAACAACATTTCGCACTTGTGTTAGTGTTGAAAAACCACTTTTCGCACTTGTGTTGGTGCAGGAAACCACTTTTGCACTTGTATTAGTGTGGAAAAAACACTTTTTGCACTTGTGATAGTGTTGAAAAACCACTTTTTGCACTTATGTTAGTGTTGAAAAACCACTTTTCGCACTTGTGTTAGTGTTGAAAAACCACTTTTCGCACTTGTGTTGGTGCAGGAAACCACTTTTGCACTTGTATTAGTGTGGAAAAAACACTTTTTGCACTTGTGATACTGTTGAAAAACCACTTTTCGCACTTGTGTTAGTGTTGAAAAACCACTTTTAGCACTTGTGTTAGTGTTGAAAAACCACTTTTCGCACTTGTGCTGGTGCAGGAAACCACTTTTGCACTTGTATTAGTGTGGAAAAACCACTTTTCGCACTTGTGTTAGTGTTGAAAAACCACTTTTCGCACTTGTGTTAGTGTTGAAAAAACACTTTTAGCACTTGTGTTAGTGTTGAAAAACCACTTTTCGCACTTGTGTTGGTGCAGGAAACCACTTTTGCACTTGTATTAGTGTGGAAAAAACACTTTTTGCACTTGTGATAGTGTTGAAAAACCACTTTTCGCACTTGTGTTAGTGTTGAAAAACCACTTTTAGCACTTGTGTTAGTGTTGAAAAACCACTTTTCGCACTTGTGTTGGTGCAGGAAACCACTTTTGCACTTGTATTAGTGTGGAAAAAACACTTTTTGCACTTGTGATAGTGTTGAAAAACCACTTTTCGCACTTGTGTTAGTGTTGAAAAACCACTTTTCGCACTTGTGTTAGTGTTGAAAAACTACTTTTCGCACTTGTGTTGGTGCAGGAAACCACTTTTGCACTTGTATTAGTGTGGAAAAAACACTTTTCGCACTTGTGTTCGTGTTGAAAAACCACTTTTCGCACTTGTGTTAGTGTTGAAAAACCACTTTTCGCACTTGTGTTGGTGCAGCAAACCACTTTTGCACTTGTATTAGTGTGGAAAAAACACTTTTTGCACTTGTGATAGTGTTGAAAAACCACTTTTCACACTTGTGTTAGTGTTGAAAAACCACTTTTCGCACTTGTGTTGGTGCAGGAAACCACTTTTGCACTTGTATTAGTGTGGAAAAAACACTTTTTGCACTTGTGATAGTGTTGAAAAACCACTTTTCGCACTTGTGTTAGTGTTGAAAAACCACTTTTCGCACTTGTGTTGGTGCAGTAAACCACTTTTGCACTTGTATTAGTGTGGAAAAACCACTTTTCGCACTTGTGTTAGTGTTGAAAAACCACTTTTCGCACTTGTGTTAGTGTTGAAAAACCACTTTTCGCACTTGTGTTGGTGCAGGAAACCACTTTTGCACTTGTATTAGTGTGGAAAAAACACTTTTTGCACTTGTGATAGTGTTGAAAAACCACTTTTCGTACTTGTGTTAGTGTTGAAAAACCACTTTTCGCACTTGTATTAGTGTTGAAAAAGCACATTTCGCACTTGTGTTGGTGCAGTAAACCACTTTTGCACTTGTATTAGTGTGGAAAAAACACTTTTCGCACTTGTGTTAGTGTTGAAAAACACTTTTCGCACTTGTGTTAGTGTTGAAAAACCACTTTTCGCACTTGTGTTGGTGCAGGAAACCACTTTTGCACTTGTGTTGGTGCAGGAAACCACTTTTGCACTTGTATTAGTGTGGAAAAAACACTTTTTGCACTTGTGATAGTGTTGAAAAACCCCTTTTCGCACTTGTGTTAGTGTTGAAAAACCACTTTTCGCACTTGTGTTGGTGCAGGAAACCACTTTTGCACTTGTATTAGTGTGGAAAAAACACTTTTTGCACTTGTGATAGTGTTGAAAAACCACTTTTCGCACTTGTGTTAGTGTTGAAAAACCACTTTTCGCACTTGTGTTGGTGCAGGAAACCACTTTTGCACTTGTATTAGTGTGGAAAAACCACTTTTCGCACTTGTGTTAGTGTTGAAAAACCACTTTTCGCACTTGTGTTAGTGTTGAAAAACCACTTTTAGCACTTGTGTTAGTGTTGAAAAACCACTTTTCCGCACTTGTGTTGGTGCAGGAAACCACTTTTGCACTTGTATTAGTGTGGAAAAAACACTTTTTGCACTTGTGATAGTGTTGAAAAACCACTTTTCGCACTTGTGTTAGTGTTGAAAAACCACTTTTAGCACTTGTGTTAGTGTTGAAAAACCACTTTTCGCACTTGTGTTGGTGCAGGAAACCACTTTTGCACTTGTATTAGTGTGGAAAAACCACTTTTCGCACTTGTGTTAGTGTTGAAAAACCACTTTTCGCACTTGTGTTAGTGTTGAAAAACCACTTTTAGCACTTGTGTTAGTGTTGAAAAACCACTTTTCGCACTTTTGTTGGTGCAGGAAACCACTTTTGCACTTGTATTAGTGTGGAAAAAACACTTTTTGCACTTGTGATAGTGTTGAAAAACACTTTTCGCACTTGTGTTAGTGTTGAAAAACCACTTTTAGCACTTGTGTTAGTGTTGAAAAACCACTTTTCGCACTTGTGTTGGTGCAGGAAACCACTTTTGCACTTGTATTAGTGTGGAAAAAACACTTTTCGCACTTGTGTTAGTGTTGAAAAACCACTTTTCGCACTTGTGTTAGTGTTGAAAAACCACTTTTCGCACTTGTGTTGGTGCAGGAAACCACTTTTGCACTTGTATTAGTGTGGAAAAACCACTTTTCGCACTTGTGTTAGTGTTGAAAAACCACTTTTCGCACTTGTGTTAGTGTTGAAAAACCACTTTTCGCACTTGTGTTGGTGCAGGAAACCACTTTTGCACTTGTATTAGTGTGGAAAAAACACTTTTTGCACTTGTGATAGTGTTGAAAAAGCACTTTTCGCACTTGTGTTAGTGTTGAAAAACCACTTTTCGCACTTGTGTTGGTGCAGGAAACCACTTTTGCACTTGTATTAGTGTGGAAAAACCACTTTTCGCACTTGTGTTAGTGTTGAAAAACCACTTTTCGCACTTGTATTAGTGTTGAAAAACCACTTTTCGCACTTGTGTTGGTGCAGGAAACCACTTTTGCACTTGTATTAGTGTGGAAAAAACACTTTTTGCACTTGTGATAGTGTTGAAAAACCACTTTTCGCTCTTGTGTTAGTGTTGAAAAACCACTTTTCGCACTTGTGTTAGTGTTGAAAAACCACTTTTCGCACTTGTGTTGGTGCAGGAAACCACTTTTGCACTTGTATTAGTCTGGAAAAAACACTTTTTGCACTTGTGATAGTGTTGAAAAACCACTTTTCGCACTTGTGTTAGTGTTGAAAAACCACTTTTAGCACTTGTGTTAGTGTTGAAAAACCACTTTTCGCACTTGTGTTGGTGCAGGAAACCACTTTTGCACTTGTATTAGTGTGGAAAAAACACTTTTTGCACTTGTGATAGTGTTGAAAAACCACTTTTCGCACTTGTGTTAGTGTTGAAAAACCACTTTTCGCACTTGTGTTAGTGTTGAAAAACTACTTTTCGCACTTGTGTTGGTGCAGGAAACCACTTTTGCACTTGTATTAGTGTGGAAAAAACACTTTTCGCACTTGTGTTCGTGTTGAAAAACCACTTTTCGCACTTGTGTTAGTGTTGAAAAACCACTTTTCGCACTTGTGTTGGTGCAGCAAACCACTTTTGCACTTGTATTAGTGTGGAAAAAACACTTTTTGCACTTGTGATAGTGTTGAAAAACCACTTTTCACACTTGTGTTAGTGTTGAAAAACCACTTTTCGCACTTGTGTTGGTGCAGGAAACCACTTTTGCACTTGTATTAGTGTGGAAAAAACACTTTTTGCACTTGTGATAGTGTTGAAAAACCACTTTTCGCACTTGTGTTAGTGTTGAAAAACCACTTTTCGCACTTGTGTTGGTGCAGTAAACCACTTTTGCACTTGTATTAGTGTGGAAAAACCACTTTTCGCACTTGTGTTAGTGTTGAAAAACCACTTTTCGCACTTGTGTTAGTGTTGAAAAACCACTTTTCGCACTTGTGTTGGTGCAGGAAACCACTTTTGCACTTGTATTAGTGTGGAAAAAACACTTTTTGCACTTGTGATAGTGTTGAAAAACCACTTTTCGTACTTGTGTTAGTGTTGAAAAACCACTTTTCGCACTTGTATTAGTGTTGAAAAAGCACATTTCGCACTTGTGTTGGTGCAGTAAACCACTTTTGCACTTGTATTAGTGTGGAAAAAACACTTTTCGCACTTGTGTTAGTGTTGAAAAACACTTTTCGCACTTGTGTTAGTGTTGAAAAACCACTTTTCGCACTTGTGTTGGTGCAGGAAACCACTTTTGCACTTGTGTTGGTGCAGGAAACCACTTTTGCACTTGTATTAGTGTGGAAAAAACACTTTTTGCACTTGTGATAGTGTTGAAAAACCCCTTTTCGCACTTGTGTTAGTGTTGAAAAACCACTTTTCGCACTTGTGTTGGTGCAGGAAACCACTTTTGCACTTGTATTAGTGTGGAAAAAACACTTTTTGCACTTGTGATAGTGTTGAAAAACCACTTTTTGCACTTGTGTTAGTGTTGAAAAACCACTTTTCGCACTTGTGTTGGTGCAGGAAACCACTTTTGCACTTGTATTAGTGTGGAAAAACCACTTTTCGCACTTGTGTTAGTGTTGAAAAACCACTTTTCGCACTTGTGTTAGTGTTGAAAAACCACTTTTAGCACTTGTGTTAGTGTTGAAAAACCACTTTTCGCACTTGTGTTGGTGCAGGAAACCACTTTTGCACTTGTATTAGTGTGGAAAAAACACTTTTTGCACTTGTGATAGTGTTGAAAAACCACTTTTCGCACTTGTGTTAGTGTTGAAAAACCACTTTTAGCACTTGTGTTAGTGTTGAAAAACCACTTTTCGCACTTGTGTTGGTGCAGGAAACCACTTTTGCACTTGTATTAGTGTGGAAAAACCACTTTTCGCACTTGTGTTAGTGTTGAAAAACCACTTTTCGCACTTGTGTTAGTGTTGAAAAACCACTTTTAGCACTTGTGTTAGTGTTGAAAAACCACTTTTCGCACTTTTGTTGGTGCAGGAAACCACTTTTGCACTTGTATTAGTGTGGAAAAAACACTTTTTGCACTTGTGATAGTGTTGAAAAACCACTTTTCGCACTTGTGTTAGTGTTGAAAAACCACTTTTAGCACTTGTGTTAGTGTTGAAAAACCACTTTTCGCACTTGTGTTGGTGCAGGAAACCACTTTTGCACTTGTATTAGTGTGGAAAAAACACTTTTCGCACTTGTGTTAGTGTTGAAAAACCACTTTTCGCACTTGTGTTAGTGTTGAAAAACCACTTTTCGCACTTGTGTTGGTGCAGGAAACCACTTTTGCACTTGTATTAGTGTGGAAAAACCACTTTTCGCACTTGTGTTAGTGTTGAAAAACCACTTTTCGCACTTGTGTTAGTGTTGAAAAACCACTTTTCGCACTTGTGTTGGTGCAGGAAACCACTTTTGCACTTGTATTAGTGTGGAAAAAACACTTTTTGCACTTGTGATAGTGTTGAAAAAGCACTTTTCGCACTTGTGTTAGTGTTGAAAAACCACTTTTCGCACTTGTGTTGGTGCAGGAAACCACTTTTGCACTTGTATTAGTGTGGAAAAACCACTTTTCGCACTTGTGTTAGTGTTGAAAAACCACTTTTCGCACTTGTATTAGTGTTGAAAAACCACTTTTCGCACTTGTGTTGGTGCAGGAAACCACTTTTGCACTTGTATTAGTGTGGAAAAAACACTTTTTGCACTTGTGATAGTGTTGAAAAACCACTTTTCGCTCTTGTGTTAGTGTTGAAAAACCACTTTTCGCACTTGTGTTAGTGTTGAAAAACCACTTTTCGCACTTGTGTTGGTGCAGGAAACCACTTTTGCACTTGTATTAGTGTGGAAAAAACACTTTTTGCACTTGTGATAGTGTTGAAAAACCACTTTTCGCACTTGTGTTAGTGTTGAAAAACCACTTTTAGCACTTGTGTTAGTGTTGAAAAACCACTTTTCGCACTTGTGTTGGTGCAGGAAACCACTTTTGCACTTGTATTAGTGTGGGAAAACCACTTTTTGCACTTGTGATAGTGTTGAAAAACCACTTTTCGCACTTGTGTTGGTGCAGGAAACCACTTTTGCACTTGTATTAGTGTGGAAAAAACACTTTTCGCACTTGTGTTAGTGTTGAAAAACCACTTTTAGCACTTGTGTTAGTGTTGAAAAACCACTTTTCGCACTTGTGTTGGTGCAGGAAACCACTTTTGCACTTGTATTAGTGTGGGAAAACCACTTTTTGCACTTGTGATAGTGTTGAAAAACCACTTTTCGCACTTGTGTTAGTGTTGAAAAACCACTTTTCGCACTTGTGTTGGTGCAGGAAACTACTTTTGCACTTGTATAAGTGTGGAAAAATCACTTTTTGCACTTGTGATAGTGTTGAAAAACCACTTTTCATACTTGTGTTAGTGTTGAAAAACCACTTTTCGCATTTGTATTAGTGTTGAAAAAGCACATTTCGCACTTGTGTTGGTGCAGTAAACCACTTTTGCACTTGTATTAGTGTGGAAAAAACACTTTTTGCACTTGTGTTATTGTTGAAAAACCACTTTTCGCACTTGTGTTAGTGTTGAAAAACCACTTTTCGCCCTTGTGTTAGTGTTGAAAAACCACTTTTCGCACTTGTGTTGGTGCAGGAAACCACTTTTGCACTTGTATTAGTGTGGAAAAAACACTTTTTGCACTTGTGATAGTGTTGAAAAACCCCTTTTCGCACTTGTGTTAGTGTTGAAAAACCACTTTTCGCACTTGTGTTGGTGCAGGAAACCACTTTTGCACTTGTATTAGTGTGGAAAAAACACTTTTTGCACTTGTGATAATGTTGAAAAACCACTTTTCGCACTTGTGTTAGTGTTGAAAAACCACTTTTCGCACTTGTGTTGGTGTAGGAATCCACTTTTGCACTTGTATTAGTGTGGAAAAACCACTTTTCGCACTTGTGTTAGTGTTGAAAAACCACTTTTCGCACTTGTGTTAGTGTTGAAAAACCACTTTTCGCACTTGTGTTGGTGCAGCAAACCACTTTTGCACTTGTATTAGTGTGGTAAAAACACTTTTTGCACTTGTGATAGTGTTGAAAAACCCCTTTTCGCACTTGTGTTAGTGTTGAAAAACCACTTTTCGCACTTGTGTTGGTGCAGGAAACCACTTTTGCACTTGTATTAGTGTGGAAAAAACACTTTTTGCACTTGTGATAGTGTTGAAAAACCACTTTTCGCACTTGTGTTAGTGTTGAAAAACCACTTTTCGCACTTGTGTTGGTGCAGGAAACCACTTTTGCACTTGTATTAGTGTGGAAAAACCACTTTTCGCACTTGTGTTAGTGTTGAAAAACCACTTTTCGCACTTGTGTTAGTGTTGAAAAACCACTTTTAGCACTTGTGTTAGTGTTGAAAAACCACTTTTCGCACTTGTGTTGGTGCAGGAAACCACTTTTGCACTTGTATTAGTGTGGAAAAAACACTTTTTGCACTTGTGATAGTGTTGAAAAACCACTTTTCGCACTTGTGTTAGTGTTGAAAAACCACTTTTAGCACTTGTGTTAGTGTTGAAAAACCACTTTTCGCACTTGTGTTGGTGCAGGAAACCACTTTTGCACTTGTATTAGTGTGGAAAAACCACTTTTCGCACTTGTGTTAGTGTTGAAAAACCACTTTTCGCACTTGTGTTAGTGTTGAAAAACCACTTTTAGCACTTGTGTTAGTGTTGAAAAACCACTTTTCGCACTTGTGTTGGTGCAGGAAACCACTTTTGCACTTGTATTAGTGTGGAAAAAACACTTTTTGCACTTGTGATAGTGTTGAAAAACCACTTTTCGCACTTGTGTTAGTGTTGAAAAACC
The DNA here is from genome assembly GCF_964187855.1 of Myxine glutinosa. Classification (NCBI taxonomy): domain Eukaryota; kingdom Metazoa; phylum Chordata; class Myxini; order Myxiniformes; family Myxinidae; genus Myxine; species Myxine glutinosa. The sequence goes on from NW_027617164.1 coordinate 81,456, forward strand.
ACTTTTAGCACTTGTGTTAGTGTTGAAAAACCACTTTTCGCACTTGTGTTGGTGCAGGAAACCACTTTTGCACTTGTATTAGTGTGGAAAAAACACTTTTCGCACTTGTGTTAGTGTTGAAAAACCACTTTTCGCACTTGTGTTAGTGTTGAAAAACCACTTTTCGCACTTGTGTTGGTGCAGGAAACCACTTTTGCACTTGTATTAGTGTGGAAAAACCACTTTTCGCACTTGTGTTAGTGTTGAAAAACCACTTTTCGCACTTGTGTTAGTGTTGAAAAACCACTTTTCGCACTTGTGTTGGTGCAGGAAACCACTTTTGCACTTGTATTAGTGTGGAAAAAACACTTTTTGCACTTGTGATAGTGTTGAAAAAGCACTTTTCGCACTTGTGTTAGTGTTGAAAAACCACTTTTCGCACTTGTGTTGGTGCAGGAAACCACTTTTGCACTTGTATTAGTGTGGAAAAACCACTTTTCGCACTTGTGTTAGTGTTGAAAAACCACTTTTCGCACTTGTATTAGTGTTGAAAAACCACTTTTCGCACTTGTGTTGGTGCAGGAAACCACTTTTGCACTTGTATTAGTGTGGAAAAAACACTTTTTGCACTTGTGATAGTGTTGAAAAACCACTTTTCGCTCTTGTGTTAGTGTTGAAAAACCACTTTTCGCACTTGTGTTAGTGTTGAAAAACCACTTTTCGCACTTGTGTTGGTGCAGGAAACCACTTTTGCACTTGTATTAGTGTGGAAAAAACACTTTTTGCACTTGTGATAGTGTTGAAAAACCACTTTTCGCACTTGTGTTAGTGTTGAAAAACCACTTTTAGCACTTGTGTTAGTGTTGAAAAACCACTTTTCGCACTTGTGTTGGTGCAGGAAACCACTTTTGCACTTGTATTAGTGTGGGAAAACCACTTTTTGCACTTGTGATAGTGTTGAAAAACCACTTTTCGCACTTGTGTTGGTGCAGGAAACCACTTTTGCACTTGTATTAGTGTGGAAAAAACACTTTTCGCACTTGTGTTAGTGTTGAAAAACCACTTTTAGCACTTGTGTTAGTGTTGAAAAACCACTTTTCGCACTTGTGTTGGTGCAGGAAACCACTTTTGCACTTGTATTAGTGTGGGAAAACCACTTTTTGCACTTGTGATAGTGTTGAAAAACCACTTTTCGCACTTGTGTTAGTGTTGAAAAACCACTTTTCGCACTTGTGTTGGTGCAGGAAACTACTTTTGCACTTGTATAAGTGTGGAAAAATCACTTTTTGCACTTGTGATAGTGTTGAAAAACCACTTTTCATACTTGTGTTAGTGTTGAAAAACCACTTTTCGCATTTGTATTAGTGTTGAAAAAGCACATTTCGCACTTGTGTTGGTGCAGTAAACCACTTTTGCACTTGTATTAGTGTGGAAAAAACACTTTTTGCACTTGTGTTATTGTTGAAAAACCACTTTTCGCACTTGTGTTAGTGTTGAAAAACCACTTTTCGCCCTTGTGTTAGTGTTGAAAAACCACTTTTCGCACTTGTGTTAGTGTTGAAAAACCACTTTTCGCACTTGTGTTAGTGTTGAAAAACCACTTTTAGCACTTGTGTTAGTGTTGAAAAACCACTTTTCGCACTTGTGTTGGTGCAGGAAACCACTTTTGCACTTGTATTAGTGTGGAAAAAACACTTTTTGCACTTGTGATAGTGTTGAAAAACCACTTTTCGCACTTGTGTTAGTGTTGAAAAACCACTTTTAGCACTTGTGTTAGTGTTGAAAAACCACTTTTCGCACTTGTGTTGGTGCAGGAAACCACTTTTGCACTTGTATTAGTGTGGAAAAAACACTTTTTGCACTTGTGATAGTGTTGAAAAACCCCTTTTCGCACTTGTGTTAGTGTTGAAAAACCACTTTTCGCACTTGTGTTGGTGCAGGAAACCACTTTTGCACTTGTATTAGTGTGGAAAAAACACTTTTTGCACTTGTGATAATGTTGAAAAACCACTTTTCGCACTTGTGTTAGTGTTGAAAAACCACTTTTCGCACTTGTGTTGGTGTAGGAATCCACTTTTGCACTTGTATTAGTGTGGAAAAACCACTTTTCGCACTTGTGTTAGTGTTGAAAAACCACTTTTCGCACTTGTGTTAGTGTTGAAAAACCACTTTTCGCACTTGTGTTGGTGCAGCAAACCACTTTTGCACTTGTATTAGTGTGGTAAAAACACTTTTTGCACTTGTGATAGTGTTGAAAAACCACTTTTCGCACTTGTGTTAGTGTTGAAAAACCACTTTTCGCACTTGTGTTAGTGTTGAAAAACTACTTTTCACACTTGTGTTGGTGCAGGAAACCACTTTTGCACTTGTATTAGTGTGGAAAAAACACTTTTCGCACTTGTGTTAGTGTTGAAAAACCACTTTTTGCACTTGTGTTAGTGTTGAAAAACCACTTTTCGCACTTGTGTTGGTGGAGGAAACCACTTTTGCACTTGTATTAGTGTGGAAAAAACACTTTTCGCACTTGTGTTATTGTTGAAAAACCACTTTTCGCACTTGTGTTAGTGTTGAAAAACCACTTTTCGCCCTTGTGTTAGTGTTGAAAAACCACTTTTCGCACTTGTGTTAGTGCAGGAAACCACTTTTGCACTTGTATTAGTGTGGAAAAAACACTTTTCGCACTTGTGTTATTGTTGAAAAACCACTTTTCGCACTTGTGTTAGTGTTGAAAAACCACTTTTCGCCCTTGTGTTAGTGTTGAAAAACCACTTTTCGCACTTGTGTTGGTGCAGGAAACCACTTTTGCACTTGTATTAGTGTGGAAAAAACACTTTCTGCACTTGTGATAGTGTTGAAAAACCCCTTTTCGCACTTGTGTTAGTGTTGAAAAACCACTTTTCGCACTTGTGTTGGTGCAGGAAACCACTTTTGCACTTGTATTAGTGTGGAAAAAACACTTTTTGCACTTGTGATAGTGTTGAAAAACCACTTTTCGCACTTGTGTTATTGTTGAAAAACCACTTTTCGCACTTGTGTTTGTGTAGGAAACCACTTTTGCACTTGTATTAGTGTGGAAAAACCACTTTTTGCACTTGTGATAGTGTTGAAAAACCACTTTTTGCACTTGTGATAGTGTTGAAAAACCACTTTTCGCACTTGTGTTAGTGTTGAAAAACCACTTTTCGCACTTGTGTTAGTGTTGAAAAACCACTTTTCGCACTTGTGTTAGTGTTGAAAAACCACTTTTCGCACTTGTGTTGGTGCAGCAAACCACTTTTGCACTTGTATTAGTGTGGAAAAAACACTTTTTGCACTTGTGATAGTGTTGAAAAACCACTTTTCGCACTTGTGTTAGTGTTGAAAAACCACTTTTCGCACTTGTGTTAGTGTTGAAAAACTACTTTTCGCACTTGTGTTGGTGCAGGAAACCACTTTTGCACTTGTATTAGTGTGGAAAAAACACTTTTCGCACTTGTGTTAGTGTTGAAAAACCACTTTTCGCACTTGTGTTAGTGTTGAAAAACCACTTTTCGCACTTGTGTTGGTGCAGGAAACCACTTTTGCACTTGTATTAGTGTGGAAAAAACACTTTTTGCACTTGTGATAGTGTTGAAAAACCACTTTTCACACTTGTGTTAGTGTTGAAAAACCACTTTTCGCACTTGTGTTAGTGTTGAAAAACCACTTTTCGCACTTGTGTTGGTGCAGGAAACCACTTTTGCACTTGTATTAGTGTGGAAAAAACACTTTTCGCACTTGTGTTAGTGTTGAAAAACCACTTTTCGCACTTGTGTTAGTGTTGAAAAACCACTTTTCGCACTTGTGTTGGTGCAGGAAACCACTTTTGCACTTGTATTAGTGTGGAAAAACCACTTTTTGCACTTGTGTTAGTGTTGAAAAACCACTTTTCGCACTTGTGTTAGTGTTGAAAAACCACTTTTCGCACTTGTGTTGGTGCAGGAAACCACTTTTGCACTTGTATTAGTGTGGAAAAAACACTTTTCGCACTTGTGTTAGTGTTGAAAAACCACTTTTCGCACTTGTGTTAGTGTTGAAAAACCACTTTTCGCACTTGTGTTGGTGCAGGAAACCACTTTTGCACTTGTATTAGTGTGGAAAAACCACTTTTCGCACTTGTGTTAGTGTTGAAAAACAACTTTTCGCACTTGTGTTAGTGTTGAAAAACCACTTTTCGCACTTGTGTTGGTGCAGGAAACCACTTTTGCACTTGTATTAGTGTGGAAAAAACACTTTTTGCACTTGTGATAGTGTTGAAAAACCACTTTTCGCACTTGTGTTAGTGTTGAAAAACCACTTTTCGCACTTGTGTTAGTGTTGAAAAACCACTTTTCGCACTTGTGTTGGTGCAGGAAACCACTTTTGCACTTGTATTAGTGTGGAAAAAACACTTTTTGCACTTGTGATACTGTTGAAAAACCACTTTTCGCACTAGTGTTAGTGTTGAAAAACCACTTTTAGCACTTGTGTTAGTGTTGAAAAACCACTTTTCGCACTTGTGTTGGTGTTGAAAAACCACTTTTCGCACTTGTGTTAGTGTTGAAAAACCACTTTTCGCACTTGTGTTAGTGTTGAAAAACAACTTTTCGCACTTGTGTTAGTGTTGAAAAACCACTTTTCGCACTTGTGTTGGTGCAGGAAACCACTTTTGCACTTGTATTAGTGTGGAAAAAACACTTTTTGCACTTGTGATAGTGTTGAAAAACCACTTTTCGCACTTGTGTTAGTGTGGAAAAACCACTTTTCGCACTAGTGTTGGTGCAGGAAACCACTTTTGCACTTGTATTAGTGTGGAAAAAACACTTTTTGCACTTGTGATAGTGTTGAAAAACCACTTTTCGCACTTGTGTTAGTGTTGAAAAACCACTTTTCGCACTTGTGTTGGTGCAGGAAACTACTTTTGCACTTGTATAAGTGTGGAAAAAACACTTTTTGCACTTGTGATAGTGTTGAAAAACCACTTTTCATACTTGTGTTAGTGTTGAAAAACCACTTTTCGCACTTGTATTAGTGTTGAAAAAGCACATTTCGCACTTGTGTTGGTGCAGTAAACCACTTTTGCACTTGTATTAGTGTGGAAAAAACACTTTTCGCACTTGTGTTATTGTTGAAAAACCACTTTTCGCACTTGTGTTAGTGTTGAAAAACCACTTTTCGCCCTTGTGTTAGTGTTGAAAAACCACTTTTCGCACTTGTGTTGGTGCAGGAAACCACTTTTGCACTTGTATTAGTGTGGAAAAAACACTTTTTGCACTTGTGATAGTGTTGAAAAACCACTTTTCGCACTTGTGTTAGTGTTGAAAAACCACTTTTCGCACTTGTGTTGGTGTAGGAAACCACTTTTGCACTTGTATTAGTGTGGAAAAACCACTTTTCGCACTTGTGTTGGTGCAGCAAACCACTTTTGCACTTGTATTAGTGTGGAAAAAACACTTTTTGCACTTGTGATAGTGTTGAAAAACCACTTTTCGCACTTGTGTTAGTGTTGAAAAACCACTTTTCGCACTTGTGTTAGTGTTGAAAAACTACTTTTCGCACTTGTGTTGGTGCAGGAAACCACTTTTGCACTTGTATTAGTGTGGAAAAAACACTTTTCGCACTTGTGTTAGTGTTGAAAAACCACTTTTCGCACTTGTGTTAGTGTTGAAAAACCACTTTTCGCACTTGTGTTGGTGCAGGAAACCACTTTTGCACTTGTATTAGTGTGGAAAAAACACTTTTTGCACTTGTGATAGTGTTGAAAAACCACTTTTCGCACTTGTGTTAGTGTTGAAAAACCACTTTTCGCACTTGTGTTAGTGTTGAAAAACCACTTTTCGCACTTGTGTTGGTGCAGTAAACCACTTTTGCACTTGTATTAGTGTGGAAAAACCACTTTTCGCACTTGTGTTAGTGTTGAAAAACCACTTTTCGCACTTGTGTTAGTGTTGAAAAACCACTTTTCGCACTTGTGTTGGTGCAGGAAACCACTTTTGCACTTGTATTAGTGTGGAAAAAACACTTTTTGCACTTGTGATAGTGTTGAAAAACCACATTTCGCACTTGTGTTAGTGTTCAAAAACCACTTTTCGCACTTGTGTTGGTGCAGTAAACCACTTTTGCACTTGTATTAGTGTGGAAAAACCACTTTTCGCACTTGTGTTAGTGTTGAAAAACCACTTTTCGCACTTGTGTTAGTGTTGAAAAACCACTTTTCGCACTTGTGTTGGTGCAGGAAACTACTTTTGCACTTGTATAAGTGTGGAAAAAACACTTTTTGCACTTGTGATAGTGTTGAAAAACCACTTTTCGCACTTGTGTTAGTGTTGAAAAACCACTTTTCGCACTTGTATTAGTGTTGAAAAAGCACATTTCGCACTTGTGTTGGTGCAGTAAACCACTTTTTCACTTGTATTAGTGTGGAAAAAACACTTTTCGCACTTGTGTTATTGTTGAAAAACCACTTTTCGCACTTGTGTTAGTGTTGAAAAACCACTTTTCGCCCTTGTGTTAGTGTTGAAAAACCACTTTTCGCACTTGTGTTGGTGCAGGAAACCACTTTTGCACTTGTATTAGTGTGGAAAAAACACTTTTTGCACTTGTGATAGTGTTGAAAAACCCCTTTTCGCACTTGTGTTAGTGTTGAAAAACCACTTTTCGCACTTGTGTTGGTGCAGGAAACCACTTTTGCACTTGTATTAGTGTGGAAAAAACACTTTTTGCACTTGTGATAGTGTTGAAAAACCACTTTTCGCACTAGTGTTATTGTTGAAAAACCACTTTTCGCACTTGTGTTGGTGTAGGAAACCACTTTTGCACTTGTATTAGTGTGGAAAAACCACTTTTCGCACTTGTGTTAGTGTTGAAAAACCACTTTTCGCACTTGTGTTGGTGCAGCAAACCACTTTTGCACTTGTATTAGTGTGGAAAAAACACTTTTTGCACTTGTGATAGTGTTGAAAAACCACTTTTCGCACTTGTGTTAGTGTTGAAAAACCACTTTTCGCACTTGTGTTAGTGTTGAAAAACTACTTTTCGCACTTGTGTTGGTGCAGGAAACCACTTTTGCACTTGTATTAGTGTGGAAAAACACTTTTCGCACTTGTGTTAGTGTTGAAAAACCACTTTTCGCACTTGTGTTAGTGTTGAAAAACCACTTTTCGCACTTGTGTTGGTGCAGGAAACCACTTTTGCACTTGTATTAGTGTGGAAAAAACACTTTTTGCACTTGTGATAGTGTTGAAAAACCACTTTTCGCACTTGTGTTAGTGTTGAAAAACCACTTTTCGCACTTGTGTTAGTGTTGAAAAACCACTTTTCGCACTTGTGTTGGTGCAGTAAACCACTTTTGCACTTGTATTAGTGTGGAAAAACCACTTTTCGCACTTGTGTTAGTGTTGAAAAACCACTTTTCGCACTTGTGTTAGTGTTGAAAAACCACTTTTCGCACTTGTGTTGGTGCAGGAAACCACTTTTGCACTTGTATTAGTGTGGAAAAAACACTTTTTGCACTTGTGATAGTGTTGAAAAACCACTTTTCGCACTTGTGTTAGTGTTGAAAAACCACTTTTCGCACTTGTATTAGTGTTGAAAAAGCACATTTCGCACTTGTGTTGGTGCAGTAAACCACTTTTGCACTTGTATTAGTGTGGAAAAAACACTTTTCGCACTTGTGTTAGTGTTGAAAAACCACTTTTCGCACTTGTGTTAGTGTTGAAAAACCACTTTTCGCGCTTGTGTTGGTGCAGGAAACCACTTTTGCACTTGTGTTGGTGCAGGAAACCACTTTTGCACTTGTATTAGTGTGGAAAAAACACTTTTTGCACTTGTGATAGTGTTGAAAAACCACTTTTCGCACTTGTGTTAGTGTTGAAAAACCACTTTTCGCACTTGTGTTGGTGCAGGAAACCACTTTTGCACTTGTATTAGTGTGGAAAAACTTTTCGCACTTGTGTTAGTGTTGAAAAACCACTTTTCGCACTTGTGTTAGTGTTGAAAAACCACTTTTAGCACTTGTGTTAGTGTTGAAAAACCACTTTTCGCACTTGTGTTGGTGCAGGAAACCACTTTTGCACTTGTATTAGTGTGGAAAAACCACTTTTCGCACTTGTGTTAGTGTTGAAAAACCACTTTTAGCACTTGTAGTAGTGTAATAATGTTGCTTCTGGGACACCTCCGTTTAACATGGGAAATCCCTATCTAATGTCATTTACCCCCTTGTCTTTTTCAAAAATCATAAACACCTCTATTTCTCCCACCCTCATCTTTATGAACCTTTTGTCTGTAGTACCTATCCTTAATGTTGTTCATTAGACCACTCAAACACTACAAATATTTGTTTTCTCTTATAGACCTATCATCCTTCTTCTACATATCATCTGGCAGATTAATCTTTGACCCATTCACTTCCATATTGACCCTAAAGACCTCTATTTCTCTCACCCTGTTCTTTACGAACCTTCTAACCTTTTGACATGTTATCCTTATTCATTAGACCACTTAAACACCTGTGATCCTTCTGACCTCATGGACCTTTTAACCTTTTACTCTTAATATCATCTGGTGAATATAACCCACTCAAACATCGATCCGACAAATATTTGTTTATGCGTGGGAAATAATTTAATTCTCCTACAACTCTCCTCACCATCTCATCCAACTCACCGGTATTTAAATTAATTCTCTTATTTGTTTTGTGAACTTTTTTACCAGTTGCCTTTTCAATTATACTTATTTGATATTTTTTACATTCATTTTGTTTTCCATTTATATACCACTCGAACCTTTTCTAATTAATAGCTCACTGTTGAGAAATGACGTTGTTTCACTTGGATAACTTCCAAGGAATTCTCTTTGTCTTGTTTCCTGTTTTTCACAAACACACGCCCTCAGTTTCCAAAAGCTGACAAGCACTTCAGTTCCCCGAAATACATTTTGTTCATTATAAAAAGAGAGGTCTCCGAATGGGACATTTAAACATTGTGAACGAAGATGAGCTTGTCTTATTCCAGTCTTTCCTCTGATGAAGAATACTCGCCAGGACATTGGTAAGTTCATTTGGTATTAAACACTGTTAATGAGAGCTTTGTATGTGATTAATTATACAACTAATAATTTATTTTTCCTATTCATTGCAGCAATTCAAATATTGTAAATATCCTGGCAGAATTTCAAGTTGTTTCTCAAGAGTTCCACAACGAACTGAATACGGGTTTGAATAACCTACCTCCGAGATGGTGGGCTCAGAATGAATTCAATGTTTCACCGTTCTTAGAAAATTCACGTGAAAGGTATGATAGAAAATAAAAAACGAGAGGTGTGTGCATGTGTGTGTGCATGTGTGTGTGTGTATGTGTATGTGTGTGCATGTGTGTCTGTGATTAAAATAGAGAGATCGAATTGTGAGGAACAGAAATGAAAAAATGAGATTGTGTGTGTGTGTGTGTGTGTGTGTATGTGTGTGTGTGTGTATGTGTGTGTGTATGTGTGTGTGTATGTGTGTGTGTGTGTGTGATGTTTTGTCAAGCTTACTTCAGCATAGTAATTTCTCCTTATTTTGTTTGCAGCCTCGAAGACCAAAGCTTGGAGTGGGACGATTTTGGACTCCATAGGAATGGTTATTTCCTACCAACCTGTGAACCTCTACATTTTCAACTCAACGATCTTGACGCTAAGCTGGATTTTTTCGAGGTAAGCATGTGTGTACGTGTGTGTGGTTCACCGTTTATAATAGGTACACCATATCCCTGCGCATCGTAAGAGGTGATTCAGGGTTGGTGTCAGGAAGGGCATCCGACCCTATATTAATAATAATAATAATAATACATTTATTTTGTATAGCGCTTTTCAAGACGCTTTGACATGGAACATAAATATGAAATAAATATCTCTCCCCTCTTGTCTTTAATAGAAAGAGATTCAAAACCTGAAGACATCTGCTGAACCAACCTTTGACTTGTGCTGGGAAGAAATTGATGACTTATGCTGGGGAGAAGTTGAATGTATACCTCAAGAAAAATGTTTTAATAATATAAAGATTTTAATGTTTTCAATATTTATATATATTTGTTTTGTTTACAATTATTTAATTATTAATTACAAAAAGAGAATAAAGGAGGGAACGGGGAGGTGCACCCCTGCCAAAGACCCTTCACCCCCCTCATCCCACCCCTCCCCTCCCCTTGTGTGTGTGGGGAAGGTGGGGGTGGGATGAGGGGGGTGAAGGGTCAAGGGTGGGGGTGCACGGAGGGTGGGGGATGATGGGTGTGGTCTGTGTGGGCGGGGTCTGTGTGGGCGGGGTCTGTGTGGGCGGGGTCTGTGTGGGCGTGGTCTGTGTGGGTGTGGCTTATGATTTTAATTTATTTAAATTTTTTTTTATTACCACTAATTAAATTAGCTAATCTGGGTGGGGTGAATAGAAATGTTGTTTAATGAATTATTAGCTTTGTTTTTTGTAATTCTTGCGAGTAAAATGAACCCAAGATTTCTTCTCGATTTATATCATTTAATTTGTAGGTCCAAGGGACTGTATCCATTACATCAACGATTATAAATAATTCATTAGTCCATTTTTGTGTATAACCTTTCTCAAAATGGCTTTTCCATTTGTATATCCTTACAATATCACCAACTTTGAACTTGGGCTTTCTCAAATTAATCTCCTTTTCATATTCTAATTTTGTAAATGTTTCTGATGGTTTTGATTTTGTTGATGAATGAACTGTATTGTTGTAATCATCTACAATATCCTGAATTAAATACACCCATTTTTGAGAACCGAGTTGTGTGAATTTTTTATATAATTTCTCTTTCAAAGTACGATTAAAACGCTCAATAACAACTGCCTTTCCTTCATTAAAGGTGCTGTATAATTTAATACCCTTCCCCTTAAGAAATTTCATGAATATTTTGTTATAGAACTCTGTTCCCTCATCAGTCCATAACTTCTTTGGTTTCCTTTTATCCCGATCAAATATTAGCTTAAAGGCTAACATTAAAGTATCACCCCTTTTATTTTTTAAAGGGACAACCCAGGCAAATCTACTCCTCAAATCAATAACGGTTAAAGCATACCTGTATCCCCTGTCATTATTCAATTCAATTAAATCAGCGGACCATATGTGGTCAGTGTATTTAGAATAAACCTTCCTTCTTTTAAACTTTGTGATTATAGGTTTGTGTAATTCTTCAGCCAAAAGCTCCTCAGTCTTGATGGCATCATTAGAGCCTAATAGTTTTTTGAGGAATAACCAAGACCAAGTTTCAATTTAGCATTTATCAAATTTCTCACAATAAACCTATCAACTTTCTCTCTCAACGTTGGATTTTGTATCAAAGACAAATTATACAACATTTCGCTGTCGGCTTTATGTTTTTCAGTCAACGTAGTGGTTTTCCCATAAGCAATATCATGCTTCATACACACTTCGTCAACCCTATTTGTAGGTTTAGACCAAGGTTTAGGATTGTCAGCCTCATCTAATCTTTTATCCAAGTTTGTTCCTGGACCACAGAAAGAATACCCTGGAAGGTGTAATTCCCCTGGAATTCCAGTTGTTGTAAATTTACTTCCTGACAGAAACTTTTGTATGTCTCCTCCTCTTTTAGGAGAGATGAATTGGCACTTTTTAGAGCCACATACTTGACATATTCCTTTTTGATAAACTCTATTATTTTTAGCTTTAACATAAGAGATATTTTTAGATTTAGTTTTCTTTTTACATTTGAGACAATAACTCATATTTATTTATCAGAAAAATTCCGACAGAGTATCAAAACCTTTTTGGTTTTCAACATATACATTTCAATCTTTATTTTTAAAACATAAAGAATCCTAAGGAATGCCTTCACTCTCTCCTCCATTTATTTACAAATAAAAACTAACTAAAGTCAATGACACCAACATCATCAATCACATAATCTTTTCCTTCTTCTTCTTCTTCTTCTTCACCACTTTCTCGTTTAAATCTCTGAAATTGAAGACATTGACGTTCTTATTTTTGAAACCATTATCTTCATAAGAGTTGTTAATTCTTTAATTTCCTCTTCGGTGCGTTGAGATTGATTTATTTGCTTTAATACACTCAATCTTTTATGAATCTCAGTGATTTCCATCTTTTTATATTTTTCCTCCCTCTCTCTTTGCTCCCTCTCCTCCTCCTCCATTTTCTCCCTCTCCTCCTTCTCCTTTTTCTCCCTTTTCTCCCTTTCCTCCTTCTCCCTTTTCTCCCTTTCCTCCTTCTCCTTTTTCTCCCTTTCCTCCTTCTCCTTTTTCTCCCTCTCCTCCTTCTCCTCCTTTTTCTCCCTCTCCTCCTTCTCCTCCCTCTCCCTTTCCTCCTTCTCCTTTTTCTCTCTTTCCTCCTTCTCTTCTTCAACTCCTTCCTCATCCCTTGCTACCCTTGAGTTTGAACCCCAAAGAATATTATACATATACTCATCTGGATTTTGAGATATTCTTGTATCTATAATTATTTTTCTCATAATAGGATACCAATAAGATTTGTTGACGATTTCTAAAAGAGTTTTATATTTCATAACTTTGAGAAGTTCATTTTTATTTAATATTTTAAACAAGTCTCTATTTGTGGGTTTAACAATATCAGTATAAGGCCAGTTTTTTATGACAAAATTCCCATGTATATGCTCCAAATCATAAGGTATGTAATACCGAGCACCCTTTTCTTGTAGGTATCCTTGAATACAAAAATTATAATTCTCTTGTAGTCTTCTTCCTGCCATTTATGTATCAGAAATATATGTGAGATTAATATTATGACAGGTAATACCACCCCATCTTCCCACTACCAAATCGGTTTGTATTCCTCGGCTTTCTATCCTTATCTCATTACCTTCCTTCTTTGTCATGCGAACCATCGCTATACTATCATATATTTTTATTTTCTTAAAATCACGTATTTGTTGTTTACTAATTGTACTTCCACATAAATCCTTATCTTCACCAAGTGGATAATATTCTTCTTTACGAGACTGATTTAAATCATGTAGGTCTTCTATGTTTATTGAAAAAGACCAATTATACCCTAAATCAGGCATATCATACCCCCATTTATTAATTCGCATATTAACTAAATGTCCTTCTTTATAAAATTTAATTGTAAGCAGGTAGTTAAATTCAATGAGGAAAGGTGTATGGTCAGTATAACCAGGTGTTGTGGTTGTAAATTTTACTTGTTTCACAAAACGTGCTGTTTTCTTTAAAGATATATATTGTGATAAATCACTGAATCTAATCAAGTCATTCGCATCTGTAGGGTTTGGATAATTGATTAATTTATAAGTATTCTTCATATTAATATTTTTACTTACACTATATTTTTGTCGTTCAGCCTGTGCCTTTGTATAATAATTTGATAAATCAATATCCTGAGAGGATTTTCCAAAGATAGAACCATCTTTTCCAACATAGGTCATTTATATTAGATAAAAAATGATATCATAAAAATTTTCATTATTGTTGAGTTGAAATAATACATATAAACATAATTGGCCACAACATTTAGAATTAATTTCTTGAACTTGGAATGTTTGATAAACACCATTCTGTAAGAATTGTATTACTTCAACAGGTGGTGGCATACCATAACTATCAAAATAATATTTATCCTGACTATTATGAATACAAACCCAATGAGAACCATTCTGTGTGTCTAAATTCATAATAATATTCTTTGTATTCTTATTTATATGTGTTAATTCATCTCTCATACAAATAACCACATTATCAATTTTTAGTGTTTTACAATACTTAGCTAGTTCTATATTTGACGTTGTATTCTTTCCAAATTGTTTAAACCATTTATCCATTTATTTATGAGAAAGATACAATCCATTACCCCGTTTAGTTAGTTTAACACCCGCTTGAGCGATAGAGGAAAGCATATCTCCAACCAACAATCTAGCTTTATCAGGTAGACTTTCAAGTTTTTGAGCAAAATCTACAATTACACCACTTCCACTAATTTGTTTCTCCAACTCCTTGTTATGTCTTTCCAATTCTTTTTGAGCTTTTAGTTGTGCCTTCCTTTCGTTAGCAGTTTTTACCGCTGCTGAAATACCACCAGTCAATGCTCCCGCCGCACTTAAACCAGCAAATAAAGGAATTAGAAACGGGAGAAATCCTCCTCTTGACTCGTCTATTGAATATTTCTTTAACATAGGTTTCGTCATTTTAATTTTAAGTGATCCAACATCATTTAGTGTTTTTACTTGTGTGTGTGTGAGTAAAACATCAATTCTTACAGCTCCTTTTCTTTGAATTGTATTAACATTAATAATACAAGGCTTTTGATTTTGAATACAAGATGTTAATTTATTAAGATTGATTTGATTAACATATACCCCAACCATTTATTTATGAGAAAAAACCTATGTGATATTAATCATAACACCATTATCTGTATTAATCTGTAATTCTGTTTCCTCCAAAAGCAAACAATATGCATTAACCTCTTCACTCTCCCCTCTTTCAATGTATAGAGAAGTATCCACTCGATTAGACTTTATAGTTTCCTTTTGAGAACTCAGGTCAATTGCGTAGATTGTATAAAGTTTTTGAAACGCAACCATATCCAAAATAGGATCATTATTACCATTACTTTCACACACCTTTTGGTAGGACTTGTAGGCTTCCGCATAATCATTTTTTTCCCAATCAATTTCCAATCTATCTCGCGGATAAAATGTGCCATCAAGAGAAACCCGAAGTTGTTTCACCTTTGCATTATCACTCAGGGCATTATTCTTATTAGTACCGTCCTCTCCATCTGGTTTTTTAAAAATGAGCCAGAGGTATCGTGGCTTTCCTTGAAGAACACCTAAATTCCAAGTGTAGGTAGTGTGTTCCAGTTTAACGTGTTGACATCTTCTTTTAAGGTATGATACATTTAGCGGTTTCTTTGAGTTAAGTCTTCTATTTAACATCTCTTCCGTTTTAAGATTAGGAGTATATTCACTGATATACCAACACAAATCATTAATAACAAATTTATTATTTTCTCCAAAAGCATTTTCATCCCCAAAAAGCAATCTATTTACATTATCATTCCTTTGTAGTTGAAATCTAATTTTAAGCCCATACAAAACTTTATCATAATCACAAAATCCAAATATACCTTTCAGAGGTACTGCTACGGTAAAACTATTCTCAGCTTTTGCGTCATCATTATACATTGACTTCCTTTGACTATAACCAGGGTCTGCGTTTGTACCCGTTGACATATCAGGAATAAAACCCTCAACAGCTCCCTTACCCATTCTATCACTAAACGAATATAGTGTAAATTTCATCATTTCAGATGTAGCAGAGACATAATCAACCGCTTCAACCTCTTGTGTTCCAATATACAGGCGGACACTGTCAAACATTTTCCAGAAGAAATCATTTACGAGTGTAGCATTAGTATTATTCGCAGCCTTAGTGAATTTAAATTTACACAGCAAGAAACTATCAGCTATATTCAAGTAAGTTTGTTGATTATTTATTTCAAAACTTTTTGTTCCGTTTGAATTCCAGTCTGTTCCTGTTATAGCATTTACCTTAAAATAGTCTTCCTTTTTAGTGGAGTTTGAAATGATAATCGTATCATCCAAATCATAGATACTATCAATCGCTTCCATACTTGTATTTATATAGCATTAAAATTGTTGAAACCCTGACCCAAGTATTTTAATGATTTTTTGTCGTTCTTGTGAAGATAGTTGAGTTTTACCTTTTTTTATTTCTTTGATTGCTTGTAATTTATGAGACTCCTTTTGAGCATCTTTTATACTCTTTATAGCACCCGCAACGGAGCCCACGGCAGAAGCAGTTGAACCAATTAGGTCTTTATGTTTAAGGATGGTTGAACCAATACCCATTAGAGTATCAATTATCCCATCTCCTTTATTTCGAAATTGATGACCTACACCTCGTTGTCTCTTAGGTTTATAGTATCCTCTACCCACATACCTTGTATAGTCTGGTGAAAGGAACATGCCCTCCCCTGTAATTATTTTATATTTTCCCAACTCGTGTTTTCTCACAATAACCATTATTTATTTATTGAAAAACTTCACGTAGGTGAATTCTGATGGATATAATTTCATCATTAAAGGATATCATACGATTATCTTGGTCGGTTATCCTAAAATTTACTCTGTATATGGTTTTTCCTGACACAGGTAAATAGACAAGATTTTTTGGTTCCATATTAAATTTATAACCAATCGGGGTTGAGTATGCACTGAATGAAAATATTGTATTTGTTCTTATTCCATCGTTATAAGCACCATCAATCAAATCACAATGAATTAATACTGAATTTATACCGGAGGATATTTGGATAACATTATCACTGTAAAACGTCCCGTTATTTTCAATCTTTTTTGAAGAGAAACCCAATAGCTCTCTAAACGAATTTTCAATCGTGAAATCAACTTTATAATTATTTTTAAGTTTAATAGTTGATTTTGAAGTGTGTTTTTGAATATCTATTACAATATTTTTTGGTTCATCACCTTTTTCTTTCATAAGGCGAGAGACTTCTGAAGATATTTGAGAAATCTCGTAAGCTCCAGGTGAAACGGTTATAGTTTTATATCCACTTCCTGGATTATAACTAAACTTGTTGTTTTTCTCTGTGATATTAAAAAGGGTATTGTAAGTTTCCATTGACAACAAAGATGCCTCATATGAGGTAAGGGGGTCAAGTTGTAGTGGGTAAGGGAATGAAGCTGTGTAATCGCTCGTTGTGAAATTAAAACTAAGAATTGTGCTTCTCATCTTATTTAATATCTAATAAAATATCTTTGTATTGACATTTATTAATTATTTTCATGTTCATCAACTGATCTAAAATGGCTGAGGATTCATTAAAACAATTGTTGTTTCCAGCCTTCTTACTACCTAACAACAATAATAGCCTATTAACTAATTGTGATGGGTCATTTGGAAGAAAACTAACACCCGAACCAAGCTTACTTAAAGCATCAATAATATGTTTCTCCTTCTCATTCTTCTTACTTTTACCAGCAACAGAAACTCCATAATCAAGTGCATTTAGCAACTCAATATATACCCTATCTTCCTCTCTTTCCATATCAAGTGGTTCCTCAAAATATTTTGAACCGCTGAATCCGGGGTTTGTTAGAAGAAACATTAATCTTGGAGTTAATTTAACATTTGGTTGAGTAGAACTCAAGAACATCAATTCATCATTAAATATCAATACCTTTTCTTCCACAAGATGAAACACTGCTGGTTCTTCTGTTGGAATGAGACCTGCTCTGGTTTTTGAACCCGCCGAATATTCATTGTTTTGAAGAGCTTCCACAACATAATTAGGGGGTTGATTTACCTCCTCAAGTTTCCGAAATAATCCCTCGTCATCATATTCTAATTCACCAAGTTCTTGTTTTGTTATCTGACTAAAATCTTTGAGCATTTGAAGTTTTTTCGGAGTAAATTCTACCGTGGGAACTGTAGGGTGTTGAGTTTTCAAAAGTGGTTTAAAGAATTTCTCTTGTTTTCTTTCAAAGGCTTCTTCACCAGTTAGTTTCTGTCTCCGTTTCTTCTTTATCTCTTCCTGTTGTTTAACAACTTTTGAAACTAATTGTTGATGTTCCTTAAACTTTCTTTCTCTTTCTTCAGTATTCATTTTCTGTATTTATTTATTGAAAAATATCATTTAGTATCTCATCTTGTTTCACAACAATATATTTATATTTTCCAATCGTGTGTTTCATATAATTTTCAAATTCTTTTTTACTACATAACGTAGAGCAATTATCTCTCCAAAAATTATTTACATCTATTGAATTTAACTTAAATAAAATAAAAGTATTGGCATTGTTTCTTATTGAGCGTCGAGGGAGTTGAAAATATGATTGACTAAGATATATACAATTACAAGAAGAATGTCTCCCTCTTGTATAGTAGCTATCCATTACTGTTTGGTTTCTCTCATTAACACAATCATCAAAGATGACAAGGTTCTTTTTTGATTTATCTAAATCTTGAGGTGAAGGTATATCATCCGTATTATCACTGAGAATACAAGTTATGGGTTTCGATTTTGATTTCTGTGTATCACAAAATAATTGTATTATATCATCAATATTATAATCATTTAGTTTGTTTTGAAGTTTAAATAAACCGATAATGTCTTCCTTTTTAAGACCCGCATTAAAACCCTGTGAGAGTAGTTGATACTCGGGTTGAAAACTTGACTTTGTAAAAATTATTAAATTATCATAATCTAAAAAATTAGAACCAAGGAGCATCTTTAAAAGTAAACAGGTTTTTCCACATCCGCTTGAACCAACTATTAGACATATCAATGAATTTGGAATGTTTTTATGGTTATTAAATTTTATCTTATTTTCCCAAACGGGTAAAAAATCATTCATTTATATATTTGGAAAACAAGTTATCCAACTTTTTTTGAGCTATTTGAGAAACTCTATATTTTATCCTGAGTTCGGGTTTAATTTCAAAATAATCCATTATTTTATTTATATAGTATCTTGTATTAACATTTCCATTAAAATTATTTTGAATAATAAATATCATTAAACCCTTATACATTTCCTCAATACAATTAGTCTCTTCCCTTGAAAGAAATGGTGTATTATCATCACAATACTTAACATTCATCTCTCTTATTAATCTTGTAAAGTAATTCATTTTTGGTTCTAATTTAAAAGAGTTATATATTTTTTTATATTTCTTATTATCATTAATTAAAATTAAATCACAGAAAATACATTGTTTATATGAATCCTCATCATTAAGCCCCACTCTATCACAAGCCGGACAATTCTCTAATTTATCATATGGAGAGTCTGGAAATTCTAAATATCCTTCAGAACTTATCATATTTATGTGGTAAATTTTTACTTAAACTAAACGCAAGTTTATTCATTAATAAATACAATGTTTCAAAGCACAAAAGACAAATTTCAATCAATCTCTACTTCGGTGGAAGATATAGAAAAATATGTCAAAGATGTTAAATTGAACAAAGATAAATATGGAAATTTTTGGGTAAAACCAGTTATGGAAAATAACATGAGCCCCTCTATTTCATTTAAAGGAAGAGCTCTAACTATACCTGGAAAGACATCCATTAAAGTAAATCTAACAAAAGTTTCTCCTCTACTCCTGGCAATTTATTCAAAGCTTGAAAAAGTGATTGACCACGATACTTTGAAAAAGAATGATAAGACCATTAATAATTCTAGAGGAGACATTTGTATTTTCTTTAATAATCCAAAGGGTGTAGATCTAAGTAAAATGAATGATGTTAATATTTCTGGTGAAATGTCATTTCGTTCTATGATAGTTAGAGATTATTTAAAGATAACTTTTGATATTAAAAATGTAGAGATTGAATCCGTTAATGAAAGAAAGTATATTGGTATAGATGGAAAGGTTTTTTCTGCTAATTAAATATGAGTCATTACAGCAGTGAAGATTTTACTATTTCATTGAACTCGGACGATAGTGATGATAGTATTTCATTGAACTCGGACGATGGTGATGATAGTATTTCATTGAACACAGATGATAGTTATGATACTAATAGTTTGTGCTCAAATGATAGTTATGAGAGTAGCTTTATTGATGACTCTGAGTATGATTCTGAGTATTCATGTGATAGTTATGACTTAGATGATTCTGAGTGAAAAAGTGTTTTAGTTTAAGCACAGCGATATATATAAAACGGAGCTGTAAAGCTCAAAAGTGTTTTATTTTAAGCACAGTGATATATATAAAACACCACGTTTTCTCACGCTATAAATATGGTTTATTGTGATACTTGCGAGAAGGAGTAAAATATTATAAACAACATATTCTCACCGCAAAACATACATACAACATTTTAAACAAACTTTCCCCTCTTCCACCTGAAACAAAACACTGTTCTACATGTAATAAAAATATCCTCAAGAAAGGCTTCAAAATACATCTTAAAACAAATCTACATTTATCAAATTTTATCACAACTAAAAACTCTGATGGAGCATTCAAAGGACATATTAAAATAAGAGTCTTTAACTTCAAACCTCCTGAACCAGAGTCTATAGTTGATGCTGTAGAAATAGTTAAACCTGCTGTTCAAACGTTGATTGAAAAAACACTAAAGGAAATGAAACCACTTAAATTTTATATGGGAGTAAAATTAGAAATGACAAAGGATGAAGGAGTTATAGATGCACCATACATGAGAACTGAGCCACACTTTATATCTTCATATCAAGATTTTAAAACATCAGGAGTCTATGATGAACTTATTAAACAAGAGCAAGATGTGGATAATTCAATCGTAGGAAGTGGATTCAATATAGGAAAAATTATTTACATAGACATTCATATTCTTAAATCAGATCCTCTAAAAGCTTCTTCTTACATTGATTTACCCAGTGTTATCAAAAATAGAAAAGCAGTTATCAATATCAAAAATAAAGACAATAAATGTTTTCTCTGGTCTATTTTAGCACACTTACATCCTCCACATTTTCATGATGAAAGAGTATCTCATTATAAAAAATATGAGAATACATTAAATACGAAAGATCTAAAGTTTCCGATGACTTTAAATGATATTCCTAAATTTGAAAAGATGAATAATTTATCAGTTAATGTTTATGGTCTAACAGAAACAAACAACATTCAGGTTTTAAAGCTTTCTGACAATTGTAAACAAACTCATATTAATCTTCTATATTTTAATTCAGACGAAAATTCACATTATACATACATCAAAGATATTGCTAAATTAATAAAACCACAAGTCTGTAAGAGAACAAATAAAATATATATTTGTTTGCGTTGTCTTAACTTCTTCAATTCACAAGAAAGATTAGATAAACATTCAAATTATTGTGGCGAACATAAATCAACGGTAATCAATATGCCTAAAGAAGGCTCAAAGATCACATTCAAAGATGAAAATAAAAAGATCAAACATCCATTTGTTATATATGCTGATTTTGAAAGTATTTTAGAAAAAATTGATACTGCTTCTCAAGATCCAAAAGAATCATACACAAATAAATATCAAAAACATACTCCTTGTGGTTTTTGTTATTATATCAAATCATCCGTTGGTGATAAATATAACAAGTTAGAGATGTATAGAGGCTCAAATACCCCAGAGGAGTTTGTGAAACGACTAGAAAAAGACTGTGTTCGATTAACCAAGATAATGAGAGAAACCAATAAACCAATGTCCTTAACAAGTAAAGAAAAAAGGGAATTTATAAAAAACAATGTCTGTCATATTTGTGAGGAGAAAATTGGTAAAGGTCTAAAGGTTAGAGACCATTGTCATCTCACTGGTAAATATAGAGGTCTGGCTCATCAAAGTTGTAATATTAATTATCAACTCCCCTCTTTCATTCCTGTCTTTCTTCATAACAACGCTCATTATGATACACATCTATTTATCAAGGAACTCTCAAAGACTTCTGGAAGTATCTCAGCAATTCCAAACACGGATCAGAAATACATTTCATTCACAAAAACAATTCACACATCTCCTATTACTCATATCAGATTTCTTGATACATTTAAATTCATGGCAAGTCCATTGGTTAACTTGGTTCAAAATCTAAAAGAGTTTCCATGTCTTTCAGAGTATTTTTTTAGATAAAGATTTTCTAACACAAAAGGGAATTTACCCCTATGACTATATGGACTCATTTGAGAGATTCAATGAAACACAACTTCCTTCAAAAGAAAATTTCTATAACAAATTAAACAACAGTAATATATCTGATAAAGATTATGTACACGCACAAAATGTTTGGGAAAAATATAACATCAGGAATCTTGGCGAGTATCACGATTTGTATCTCAAAACTGATGTGCTTTTATTGGCCGATGTATTTGAAGCCTTTAGATCTGTTTGTCGCACTGGATATGGATTGGATCCTGCTCACTACTACACAGCACCTGGATTGGCCTGGAGTGCGATGTTGAAAATGACAAAACAAGATTTGGATTTGATAACCGATGTTGATATGCTTTTGATGATTGAAAAGGCAAAAAGAGGTGGAATTTCACAAGTCTGCTCGAGTAGATACGCAAAAGCAAATAACAAATATCTTCCAAATTATGATCCAACGAAAGAGAGTTCTTACTTGATGTACTATGACGCGAACAACCTGTATGGCTGGGCAATGTCTCAGGCTCTTCCTTATGGAAAACTTAGATGGGTAAAGGAAAAAGACTACAAAAACGTTTTACAAGATGTATGTATCTCTACACAAAAAGAATTGGATGAAGAAAAAGTTGGTTATTATTTTGAAATTGATTTAAAATATCCAGAGGAACTCCATAACCTACACAAAGATCTCCCATTTGCTTGTGAGAAAGCAAGTCCAAAGAAAGAATGGTTGAGTGATTATCAACGATCGTTTGATATAGGTGAATCAACAGAAAAATTACTTACTACATTATATAACAAGAAAAATTATGTTCTACACCAAAGAAATTTGCGACAATATTTATCAAAAGGTCTAAGAGTAGAGAAGATCCATAGGGTTCTAAAGTTCAATCAAAGTCATTGGTTAAAGGGGTACATTGATTTTAATACACAAAGAAGAACAGAGTCAAAAACAGATTTTGAGAAAGACTTTTATAAATTGATGAATAATGCGGTCTTTGGTAAGACTATGGAGAATGTGAGGAAAAGACAAAATATCAGACTATCAACATCTTGGGAACAAGCATCAAAATTAATTAATAGACCGAGTTTTACTCGAGCTGAGGTCTTTACTGAGAACTTTTGTGCGATCCATTTGATTAAAGAGAGTATTGAAATGAACAAACCTATTTATATTGGAACAACAATTCTTGATTTATCAAAGTCATTAATGTATGATTACTTTTATAATAACTTGAGGAAGAAATATCAAAATGATGTTAATCTACTTTATATGGATACAGATAGTTTTATTTTGAAAATTAATACCAACGATGTTTATTCAGACATGAAAAGAGACATTAATATCTATGACACGAGTAATTACAGTCCAGAGAGTGAGTTGTTCTCTTCTAAAAATAAAAAGGTGATTGGAAAGTTCAAGGATGAATTAGGAGGAAATGTTATGAGTGAATTTGTGGGATTGAGGTCAAAGGCTTATGCTTATAAATACATTGTGAATAACGTTGAAAAGACTGATAAGAAGTTAAAAGGTGTAAAGAAAAATGTTATTAAAGAAACAATAAACTTTAAGGATTATTATAACTGTTTAACAACAAAGAAAGAAGAGTTTAGAAAGATTAATGGAATAAGAAGTTATAAACATCAATTATATTCAGAAGAGATAAATAAGAAAGCATTGGGGGCTTTTGATGATAAGAGGTTTATTTTAGAAAATGGAATTGATAGTCTCCCTTATGGTTATATAAGTATATAAGTGATAAGATATATATATAAGTGATAAGATATATATAAGTGATAAGATATATATAAGTGATAAGTTAAAAAGGGGGGGGGGGGGGGGGGTTGGGGATTTTAACGGGCTACCGCCGCCTTTTTTACTATTATATAAATGATAGAACCAAGTATCAACCAGACTAAAGAGTGGAGGTGTAATCAACCTTGGTATATAAATGGAAAACATAATGAATGTGAAAAATATCAAATAGGTATAATTGAAAAGGCAACTGGTAAAAAAGTTCACAAAACAAATAAGAGAATTAATTTAAATACCGGTGAATTGGGTAAAAAAGATGGAAATATTTTTGAGTGGACGGAAAACTTTGATGGTTGTCAGGAAAATATATACTTTAATTTAAAAATGGTATGTGGCACTGGAGGCGCTCAAGCAAGAACATTGAGGGAGGTTTACCATTTTATCTTAGCTCAGTTAAAATATCTTAATAAAGAACCCAGGCCCAGGTCCAGGTCATTCCACTCTGGACATGCTGCTTCTGTTGTCTCAACAATGGATGGAGGTCTCCCTTCCACAGATCTCTCGATGTCTCCATGTCTCTCGGTCCCTGCTCTCAAATGTTGTGTTTGTGTCCTTCCCCCTCTCTCCCCATCTTGTCTACCGCTCCCAATGTTATTTGTTTTATGTGTCTGTTTGTCTTTCTGTGTGATTAATGTTCGCTCTTTCACGAGCCTCGATCTTGTATACAAAAAAAAAAAAAAAAAAAAAAAAAAAAAAAAAAAACCAAACTCAAACATATTTTTTGTTAATATATTAGATGGTGAAGAGAGTTGTAGGAGAATTAAATTATTTCCCACGCATAAACAAATATTTGTAGGGTCGTTGTTTGAGTGGGTTATATTCACCAGATGATATTAAGAGTAAAAGGTTAAAAGGTCCATGAGGTCAGAAGGATCACAGGTGTTTAAGTGGTCTAATGAATAAGGATAACATGTCAAAAGGTTAGAAGGTTCGTAAAGAACAGGGTGAGAGAAATAGAGGTCTTTAGGGTCAATATGGAAGTGAATGGGTCAAAGATTAATCTGCCAGATGATATGTAGAAGAAGGATGATAGGTCTATAAGAGAAAACAAATATTTGTAGTGTTTGAGTGGTCTAATGAACAACATTAAGGATAGGTACTACAGACAAAAGGTTCATAAAGATGAGGGTGGGAGAAATAGAGGTGTTTATGATTTTTGAAAAAGACAAGGGGGTAAATGACATTAGATAGGGATTTCCCATGTTAAACGGAGGTGTCCCAGAAGCAACATTATTACACTACTCACAAGGGCAAAAAGTGTTTTTTACACACTAATACAAGTGCAAAAGTGGTTTCCTGCACCAACACAAGTGCGAAAAGTGGTTTTTCAACACTAACACAAGTGCGAAAAGTGGTTTTTCAACACTAACACAAGTGCGAAAAGTGGTTTTTCAACACTATCACAAGTGCAAAAAGTGTTTTTTCCACACTAATACAAGTGCAAAAGTGGTTTCCTGCACCAACACAAGAGCGAAAAGTGGTTTTTCAACACTAACACAAATGCGAAAAGTGGTTTTTCAACACTAACACAAGTGCGAAAAGTGGGTTTTCCACACTAATACAAGTGCAAAAGTGGTTTCCTGCACCAACACAAGTGCGAAAAGTGGTTTTTCAACACTAACACAAGTGCGAAAAGTGGTTTTTCAACACTAACACAAGTGCGAAAGTGTTTTTTCCACACTAATACAAGTGCAAAAGTGGTTTCCTGCACCAACACAAGTGCGAAAAGTGGTTTTTCAACACTAACACAAGTGCGAAAAGTGGTTTTTCAACACTAACACAAGTGTGAAAAGTGGTTTTTCAACACTATCACAAGTGCAAAAAGTGTTTTTTCCACACTAATACAAGTGCAAAAGTGGTTTCCTGCACCAACACAAGTGCGAAAAGTGGTTTTTCAACACTAACACAAGTGCGAAAAGTGGTTTTTCAACACTAACACAAGTGCGAAAAGTGGTTTTTCTACACTATCACAAGTGCAAAAAGTGTTTTTTCCACACTAATACAAGTGCAAAAGTGGTTTCCTGCACCAACACAAGTGCGAAAAGTGGTTTTTCAACAATAACACAAGTGCGAAAAGTGGTTTTTCAACACTAACACAAGTGTGAAAAGTGTTTTTTCCACACTAATACAAGTGCAAAAGTGGTTTCCTGCACCAACACAAGTGCGAAAAGTGGTTTTTCAACACTAACACAAGTGCGAAAAGTGTTTTTTCAACACTAACACAAGTGTGAAAAGTGGTTTTTCAACACTATCACAAGTGCAAAAAGTGTTTTTTCCACACTAATACAAGTGCAAAAGTGGTTTCCTGCACCAACACAAGTGCGAAAAGTGGTTTTTCAACACTAACACAAGTGCGAAAAGTGGTTTTTCAACACTATCACAAGTGCAAAAAGTGTTTTTTCCACACTAATACAAGTGCAAAAGTGGTTTCCTGCACCAACACAAGAGCGAAAAGTTGTTTTTCAACACTAACACAAGTGCGAAAAGTGGTTTTTCAACACTAACACAAGTGCGAAAAGTGGCTTTTCCACACTAATACAAGTGCAAAAGTGGTTTCCTGCACCAACACAAGTGCGAAAAGTGGTTTTTCAACACTAACACAAGTGCGAAAAG
The DNA here is from genome assembly GCF_964187855.1 of Myxine glutinosa. Lineage (NCBI taxonomy): Eukaryota > Metazoa > Chordata > Myxini > Myxiniformes > Myxinidae > Myxine > Myxine glutinosa. Next base: position 107,529 of record NW_027617164.1, read on the forward strand.
TGGTTTTTCAACACTAACACAAGTGCGAAAAGTGGTTTTTCAACACTAACACAAGTGCGAAAGGTGGTTTTTCAACACTATCACAAGTGCAAAAAGTGTTTTTTCCACACTAATACAAGTGCAAAAGTGGTTTCCTGCACCAACACAAGTGCGAAAAGTGGTTTTTCAACAATAACACTAGTGCAAAAAGTGGTTTTTCAACACTAACACAAGTGCGAAAAGTGGTTTTTCAACACTATCACAAGTGCAAAAAGTGTTTTTTCCACACTAATACAAGTGCAAAAGTGGTTTCCTGCACCAACACAAGTGCGAAAAGTGGTATTTCAACACTAACACAAGTGCGAAAAGTGGTTTTTCAACACTATCACAAGTGCAAAAAGTGTTTTTTCCACACTAATACAAGTGCAAAAGTGGTTTCCTGCACCAACACAAGTGCGAAAAGTGGTTTTTCAACACTAACACAAGTGCGAAAAGTGGTTTTTCAACACTATCACAAGTGCAAAAAGTGTTTTTTCCACACTAATACAAGTGCAAAAGTGGTTTCCTGCACCAACACAAGTGCAAAAAGTGGTTTTTCAACACTAACACAAGAGCGAAAAGTGGTTTTTCAACACTATCACAAGTGCAAAAAGTGTTTTTTCCACACTAATACAAGTGCAAAAGTGGTTTCCTGCACCAACACAAGTGCGAAAAGTGGTTTTTCAACACTAACACAAGTGCGAAAAGTGGTTTTTCAACACTAACACAAGTGCGAAAAGTGGTTTTTCAACACTAACACATGTGCGAAAAGTGTTTTTTCCACACGAATACAAGTGCAAAAGTGGTTTCCTGCACCAACACAAGTGCGAAAAGTGGTTTTTCAACACTAACACAAGTGCGAAAAGTGGTTTTTCAACACTAACACAAGTGCGAAAAGTGGTTTTTCAACACTATCACAAGTGCAAAAAGTGTTTTTTCCACACTAATACAAGTGCAAAAGTGGTTTCCTGCACCAACACAAGTGCGAAAAGTGGTTTTTCAACACTAACACAAGTGCGAAAAGTGGTTTTTCAACACTAACACAAGTGCGAAAAGTGGTTTTTCAACACTATCACAAGTGCAAAAAGTGTTTTTGCCACACTAATACAAGTGCAAAAGTGGTTTGCTGCACCAACACAAGTGCGAAAAGTGGTTTTTCAACACTAACACAAGTGCGAAAAGTGGTTTTTCAACACTAACACAAGTGCGAAAAGTGGTTTTTCCACACTAATACATGTGCAAAAGTGGTTTCCTGCACCAACACAAGTGCGAAAAGTGGTTTTTCAACACTAACACAAGTGCGAAAAGTTGTTTTTCAACACTAACACAAGTGCGAAAAGTGGTTTTTCAACACTATCTCAAGTGCAAAAAGTGTTTTTTCCACACTAATACAAGTGCAAAAGTGGTTTCCTGCACCAACACAAGTGCGAAAAGTGGTTTTTCAACACTAACACAAGTGCGAAAAGTGGTTTTTCAACACTAACACATGTGCGAAAAGTGGTTTTCCACACCAATACAAGTGCAAAAGTGGTTTTCTGCACCAACACAAGTGCGAAAAGTGGTTTTTCAACACTAACACAAGTGCGAAAAGTGGTTTTTCAACACTATCACAAGTGCAAAAAGTGTTTTTTCCACACTAATACAAGTGCAAAAGTGGTTTCCTGCACTAACACAAGTGCGAAATGTGGTTTTCAACACTAACACAAGTGCGAAAGGTGGTTTTTCAACACTAACACAAGTGCGAAAAGTGTTTTTTCCACACTAATACAAGTGCAAAAGTGGTTTCCTGCACCATCACAAGTGCAAAAAGTGGTTTTTCAACACTAACACAAGTGCGAAAAGTGGTTTTTCAACACTATCACAAGGGCAAAAAGTGTTTTTTCCACACTAATACAAGTGCAAAAGTGGTTTCCTGCACCAACACAAGTGCGAAAAGTGGTTTTTCAACACTAACACAAGTGCGAAAAGTGGTTTTTCAACACTAACACAAGTGCGAAAAGTGGTTTTTCAACACTATCACAAGTGCAAAAAGTGTTTTTTCCACACTAATACAAGTGCAAAAGTGGTTTCCTGCACCAACACAAGTGCGAAAAGTGGTTTTTCAACACTAACACAAGTGCGAAAAGTGGTTTTTCAACACTATCACAAGGGCAAAAAGTGTTTTTTACACACTAATACAAGTGCAAAAGTGGTTTCCTGCACCAACACAAGTGCGAAAAGTGGTTTTTCAACACTAACACAAGTGCGAAAAGTGGTTTTTCAACACTAACACAAGTGCGAAAAGTGGTTTTTCAACACTATCACAAGTGCAAAAAGTGTTTTTTCCACACTAATACAAGTGCAAAAGTGGTTTCCTGCACCAACACAAGAGCGAAAAGTGGTTTTTCAACACTAACACAAATGCGAAAAGTGGTTTTTCAACACTAACACAAGTGCGAAAAGTGGGTTTTCCACACTAATACAAGTGCAAAAGTGGTTTCCTGCACCAACACAAGTGCGAAAAGTGGTTTTTCAACACTAACACAAGTGCGAAAAGTGGTTTTTCAACACTAACACAAGTGCGAAAAGTGGTTTTTCAACACTAACACAAGTGCGAAAAGTGGTTTTTCAACACTATCACAAGTGCAAAAAGTGTTTTTCCACACTAATACAAGTGCAAAAGTGGTTTCCTGCACCAACACAAGTGCGAAAAGTGGTTTTTCAACAATAACACTAGTGCGAAAAGTGGTTTTTCAACACTAACACAAGTGCGAAAAGTGGTTTTTCAACACTATCACAAGTGCAAAAAGTGTTTTTTCCACACTAATACAAGTGCAAAAGTGGTTTCCTGCACCAACACAAGTGCGAAAAGTGGTTTTTCAACACTAACACAAGTGCGAAAAGTGGCTTTTCAACACTATCACAAGTGCAAAAAGTGTTTTTTCCACACTAATACAAGTGCAAAAGTGGTTTCCTGCACCAACACAAGTGCGAAAAGTGGTTTTTCAACACTAACACAAGTGCGAAAAGTGGTTTTTCAACACTAACACAAGTGTGAAAAGTGTTTTTTCCACACTAATACAAGTGCAAAAGTGGTTTCCTGCACCAACACAAGTGCGAAAAGTGGTTTTTCAACACTAACACAAGTGCGAAAAGTGGTTTTTCAACACTAACACAAGTGTGAAAAGTGGTTTTTCAACACTATCACAAGTGCAAAAAGTGTTTTTTCCACACTAATACAAGTGCAAAAGTGGTTTCCTGCACCAACACAAGTGCGAAAAGTGGTTTTTCAACACTAACACAAGTGCGAAAAGTGGTTTTTCAACACTAACACAAGTGCGAAAAGTGGTTTTTCTACACTATCACAAGGGCAAAAAGTGTTTTTTCCACACTAATACAAGTGCAAAAGTGGTTTCCTGCACCATCACAAGTGCGAAAAGTGGTTTTTCAACACTAACACAAGTGCGAAAAGTGGTTTTTCAACACTATCACAAGGGCAAAAAGTGTTTTTTCCACACTAATACAAGTGCAAAAGTGGTTTCCTGCACTAACACAAGTGCGAAATGTGGTTTTCAACACTAACACAAGTGCAACTAGAACGGGCACTCGGTAGAGCGCATACCTTCGCCGCAGCTACTGTTCTGTACTTGGCATGGGAGTGTAGGGAACAGAACAGTGAACAGTTTTGACCTTTTCGTGACCTTGACCTTGACCTTTGACCCGATTGCTCCCAAAATCTAATCAAATGTGTCCCGTATAATAACCAATCATCCCACCAAATTTCATGCAATTCGGTTGAATACTTTTTGAGTTATGCGAATAACATACACACACACACACACACACAGACATACAAATAAATACACAGCGATCAAAACATAACCTTCCGCTTTTGCGAAGGTAAAAAGTGTTTTTTCCACACTAATACAAGTGCAAAAGTGGTTTCCTGCACTAACACAAGTGCGAAATGTGGTTTTCAACACTAACACAAGTGCGAAAGGTGGTTTTTCAACACTAACACAAGTGCGAAAAGTGTTTTTTCCACACTAATACAAGTGCAAAAGTGTTTCCTGCACCATCACAAGTGCGAAAAGTGGTTTTTCAACACTAACACAAGTGCGAAAAGTGGTTTTTCAACACTATCACAAGGGCAAAAAGTGTTTTTTGCACACTAATACAAGTGCAAAAGTGGTTTCCTGCACCAACACAAGTGCGAAAAGTGGTTTTTCAACACTAACACAAGTGCGAAAAGTGGTTTTTCAACACTAACACAAGTGCGAAAAGTGGTTTTTCAACACTATCACAAGTGCAAAAAGTGTTTTTTCCACACTAATACAAGTGCAAAAGTGGTTTCCTGCACCAACACAAGTGCGAAAAGTGGTTTTTCAACACTAACACAAGTGCGAAAAGTGGTTTTTCAACACTAACACAAGTGCGAAAAGTGGTTTTTCAACACTATCACAAGTGTGAAAAGTGTTTTTTCCACACTAATACAAGTGCAAAAGTGGTTTCCTGCACCAACACAAGTGCGAAAAGTGGTTTTTCAACACTAACACAAGTGTGAAAAGTGGTTTTTCAACACTATCACAAGTGCAAAAAGTGTTTTTTCCACACTAATACAAGTGCAAAAGTGGTTTCCTGCACCAACACAAGTGCGAAAAGTGGTTTTTCAACACTAACACAAGTGCGAAAAGTGGTTTTTCAACACTATCACAAGTGCAAAAAGTGTTTTTTCCACACTAATACAAGTGCAAAAGTGGTTTCCTGCACCAACACAAGAGCGAAAAGTTGTTTTTCAACACTAACACAAGTGCGAAAAGTGGTTTTTCAACACTAACACAAGTGCGAAAAGTGGCTTTTCCACACTAATACAAGTGCAAAAGTGGTTTCCTGCACCAACACAAGTGCGAAAAGTGGTTTTTCAACACTAACACAAGTGCGAAAAGTGGTTTTTCAACACTAACACAAGTGCGAAAAGTGGTTTTTCAACACTAACACAAGTGCGAAAGGTGGTTTTTCAACACTATCACAAGTGCAAAAAGTGTTTTTTCCACACTAATACAAGTGCAAAAGTGGTTTCCTGCACCAACACAAGTGCGAAAAGTGGTTTTTCAACAATAACACTAGTGCGAAAAGTGGTTTTTCAACACTAACACAAGTGCGAAAAGTGGTTTTTCAACACTATCACAAGTGCAAAAAGTGTTTTTTCCACACTAATACAAGTGCAAAAGTGGTTTCCTGCACCAACACAAGTGCGAAAAGTGGTATTTCAACACTAACACAAGTGCGAAAAGTGGTTTTTCAACACTATCACAAGTGCAAAAAGTGTTTTTTCCACACTAATACAAGTGCAAAAGTGGTTTCCTGCACCAACACAAGTGCGAAAAGTGGTTTTTCAACACTAACACAAGTGCGAAAAGTGGTTTTTCAACACTATCACAAGTGCAAAAAGTGTTTTTTCCACACTAATACAAGTGCAAAAGTGGTTTCCTGCACCAACACAAGTGCAAAAAGTGGTTTTTCAACACTAACACAAGAGCGAAAAGTGGTTTTTCAACACTATCACAAGTGCAAAAAGTGTTTTTTCCACACTAATACAAGTGCAAAAGTGGTTTCCTGCACCAACACAAGTGCGAAAAGTGGTTTTTCAACACTAACACAAGTGCGAAAAGTGGTTTTTCAACACTAACACAAGTGCGAAAAGTGGTTTTTCAACACTAACACATGTGCGAAAAGTGTTTTTTCCACACGAATACAAGTGCAAAAGTGGTTTCCTGCACCAACACAAGTGCGAAAAGTGGTTTTTCAACACTAACACAAGTGCGAAAAGTGGTTTTTCAACACTAACACAAGTGCGAAAAGTGGTTTTTCAACACTATCACAAGTGCAAAAAGTGTTTTTTCCACACTAATACAAGTGCAAAAGTGGTTTCCTGCACCAACACAAGTGCGAAAAGTGGTTTTTCAACACTAACACAAGTGCGAAAAGTGGTTTTTCAACACTATCACAAGTGCAAAAAGTGTTTTTGCCACACTAATACAAGTGCAAAAGTGGTTTGCTGCACCAACACAAGTGCGAAAAGTGGGTTTTCAACACTAACACAAGTGCGAAAAGTGGTTTTTCAACACTAACACATGTGCGAAAAGTGGTTTTTCCACACCAATACAAGTGCAAAAGTGGTTTCCTGCACCAACACAAGTGCGAAAAGTGGTTTTTCAACACTAACACAAGTGCGAAAAGTGGTTTTTCAACACTATCACAAGTGCAAAAAGTGTTTTTTCCACACTAATACAAGTGCAAAAGTGGTTTCCTGCACTAACACAAGTGCGAAATGTGGTTTTCAACACTAACACAAGTGCGAAAGGTGGTTTTTCAACACTAACACAAGTGCGAAAAGTGTTTTTTCCACACTAATACAAGTGCAAAAGTGGTTTCCTGCACCATCACAAGTGCAAAAAGTGGTTTTTCAACACTAACACAAGTGCGAAAAGTGGTTTTTCAACACTATCACAAGTGCAAAAAGTGTTTTTTCCACACTAATACAAGTGCAAAAGTGGTTTCCTGCACCAACACAAGTGCGAAAAGTGGTTTTTCAACACTAACACAAGTGCGAAAAGTGGTTTTTCAACACTAACACAAGTGCGAAAAGTGGTTTTTCAACACTATCACAAGTGCAAAAAGTGTTTTTTCCACACTAATACAAGTGCAAAAGTGGTTTCCTGCACCAACACAAGTGCGAAAAGTGGTTTTCAACACTAACACAAGTGCGAAAAGTGGTTTTTCAACACTATCACAAGGGCAAAAAGTGTTTTTTACACACTAATACAAGTGCAAAAGTGGTTTCCTGCACCAACACAAGTGCGAAAAGTGGTTTTTCAACACTAACACAAGTGCGAAAAGTGGTTTTTCAACACTAACACAAGTGCGAAAAGTGGTTTTTCAACACTATCACAAGTGCAAAAAGTGTTTTTTCCACACTAATACAAGTGCAAAAGTGGTTTCCTGCACCAACACAAGAGCGAAAAGTGGTTTTTCAACACTAACACAAATGCGAAAAGTGGTTTTTCAACACTAACACAAGTGCGAAAAGTGGGTTTTCCACACTAATACAAGTGCAAAAGTGGTTTCCTGCACCAACACAAGTGCGAAAAGTGGTTTTTCAACACTAACACAAGTGCGAAAAGTGGTTTTTCAACACTAACACAAGTGCGAAAAGTGGTTTTTCAACACTAACACAAGTGCGAAAAGTGGTTTTTCAACACTATCACAAGTGCAAAAAGTGTTTTTCCACACTAATACAAGTGCAAAAGTGGTTTCCTGCACCAACACAAGTGCGAAAAGTGGTTTTTCAACAATAACACTAGTGCGAAAAGTGGTTTTTCAACACTAACACAAGTGCGAAAAGTGTTTTTTCCACACTAATACAAGTGCAAAAGTGGTTTCCTGCACCAACACAAGTGCGAAATGTGGTTTTCAACACTAACACAAGTGCAACTAGAACGGGCACTCGGTAGAGCGCATACCTTCGCCGCAGCTACTGTTCTGTACTTGGCATGGGAGTGTAGGGAACAGAACAGTGAACAGTTTTGACCTTTTCGTGACCTTGACCTTGACCTTTGACCCGATTGCTCCCAAAATCTAATCAAATGTGTCCCGTATAATAACCAATCATCCCACCAAATTTCATGCAATTCGGTTGAATACTTTTTGAGTTATGCGAATAACATACACACACACACACACACAGACATACAAATAAATACACAGCGATCAAAACATAACCTTCCGCTTTTGCGAAGGTAAAAAGTGTTTTTTCCACACTAATACAAGTGCAAAAGTGGTTTCCTGCACTAACACAAGTGCGAAATGTGGTTTTCAACACTAACACAAGTGCGAAAGGTGGTTTTTCAACACTAACACAAGTGCGAAAAGTGTTTTTTCCACACTAATACAAGTGCAAAAGTGTTTCCTGCACCATCACAAGTGCGAAAAGTGGTTTTTCAACACTAACACAAGTGCGAAAAGTGGTTTTTCAACACTATCACAAGGGCAAAAAGTGTTTTTTCCACACTAATACAAGTGCAAAAGTGGTTTCCTGCACCAACACAAGTGCGAAAAGTGGTTTTTCAACACTAACACAAGTGCGAAAAGTGGTTTTTCAACACTAACACAAGTGCGAAAAGTGGTTTTTCAACACTATCACAAGTGCAAAAAGTGTTTTTTCCACACTAATACAAGTGCAAAAGTGGTTTCCTGCACCAACACAAGTGCGAAAAGTGGTTTTTCAACACTAACACAAGTGCGAAAAGTGGTTTTTCAACACTAACACAAGTGCGAAAAGTGGTTTTTCAACACTATCACAAGTGTGAAAAGTGTTTTTTCCACACTAATACAAGTGCAAAAGTGGTTTCCTGCACCAACACAAGTGCGAAAAGTGGTTTTTCAACACTAACACAAGTGTGAAAAGTGGTTTTTCAACACTATCACAAGTGCAAAAAGTGTTTTTTCCACACTAATACAAGTGCAAAAGTGGTTTCCTGCACCAACACAAGTGCGAAAAGTGGTTTTTCAACACTAACACAAGTGCGAAAAGTGGTTTTTCAACACTATCACAAGTGCAAAAAGTGTTTTTTCCACACTAATACAAGTGCAAAAGTGGTTTCCTGCACCAACACAAGAGCGAAAAGTTGTTTTTCAACACTAACACAAGTGCGAAAAGTGGTTTTTCAACACTAACACAAGTGCGAAAAGTGGCTTTTCCACACTAATACAAGTGCAAAAGTGGTTTCCTGCACCAACACAAGTGCGAAAAGTGGTTTTTCAACACTAACACAAGTGCGAAAAGTGGTTTTTCAACACTAACACAAGTGCGAAAAGTGGTTTTTCAACACTAACACAAGTGCGAAAGGTGGTTTTTCAACACTATCACAAGTGCAAAAAGTGTTTTTTCCACACTAATACAAGTGCAAAAGTGGTTTCCTGCACCAACACAAGTGCGAAAAGTGGTTTTTCAACAATAACACTAGTGCGAAAAGTGGTTTTTCAACACTAACACAAGTGCGAAAAGTGGTTTTTCAACACTATCACAAGTGCAAAAAGTGTTTTTTCCACACTAATACAAGTGCAAAAGTGGTTTCCTGCACCAACACAAGTGCGAAAAGTGGTATTTCAACACTAACACAAGTGCGAAAAGTGGTTTTTCAACACTATCACAAGTGCAAAAAGTGTTTTTTCCACACTAATACAAGTGCAAAAGTGGTTTCCTGCACCAACACAAGTGCGAAAAGTGGTTTTTCAACACTAACACAAGTGCGAAAAGTGGTTTTTCAACACTATCACAAGTGCAAAAAGTGTTTTTTCCACACTAATACAAGTGCAAAAGTGGTTTCCTGCACCAACACAAGTGCAAAAAGTGGTTTTTCAACACTAACACAAGAGCGAAAAGTGGTTTTTCAACACTATCACAAGTGCAAAAAGTGTTTTTTCCACACTAATACAAGTGCAAAAGTGGTTTCCTGCACCAACACAAGTGCGAAAAGTGGTTTTTCAACACTAACACAAGTGCGAAAAGTGGTTTTTCAACACTAACACAAGTGCGAAAAGTGGTTTTTCAACACTAACACATGTGCGAAAAGTGTTTTTTCCACACGAATACAAGTGCAAAAGTGGTTTCCTGCACCAACACAAGTGCGAAAAGTGGTTTTTCAACACTAACACAAGTGCGAAAAGTGGTTTTTCAACACTAACACAAGTGCGAAAAGTGGTTTTTCAACACTATCACAAGTGCAAAAAGTGTTTTTTCCACACTAATACAAGTGCAAAAGTGGTTTCCTGCACCAACACAAGTGCGAAAAGTGGTTTTTCAACACTAACACAAGTGCGAAAAGTGGTTTTTCAACACTATCACAAGTGCAAAAAGTGTTTTTGCCACACTAATACAAGTGCAAAAGTGGTTTGCTGCACCAACACAAGTGCGAAAAGTGGGTTTTCAACACTAACACAAGTGCGAAAAGTGGTTTTTCAACACTAACACAAGTGCGAAAAGTGGTTTTTCCACACTAATACATGTGCAAAAGTGGTTTCCTGCACCAACACAAGAGCGAAAAGTTGTTTTTCAACACTAACACAAGTGCGAAAAGTGGTTTTTCAACACTAACACAAGTGCGAAAAGTGGCTTTTCCACACTAATACAAGTGCAAAAGTGGTTTCCTGCACCAACACAAGTGCGAAAAGTGGTTTTTCAACACTAACACAAGTGCGAAAAGTGGTTTTTCAACACTAACACAAGTGCGAAAAGTGGTTTTTCAACACTAACACAAGTGCGAAAGGTGGTTTTTCAACACTATCACAAGTGCAAAAAGTGTTTTTTCCACACTAATACAAGTGCAAAAGTGGTTTCCTGCACCAACACAAGTGCGAAAAGTGGTTTTTCAACAATAACACTAGTGCGAAAAGTGGTTTTTCAACACTAACACAAGTGCGAAAAGTGGTTTTTCAACACTATCACAAGTGCAAAAAGTGTTTTTTCCACACTAATACAAGTGCAAAAGTGGTTTCCTGCACCAACACAAGTGCGAAAAGTGGTATTTCAACACTAACACAAGTGCGAAAAGTGGTTTTTCAACACTATCACAAGTGCAAAAAGTGTTTTTTCCACACTAATACAAGTGCAAAAGTGGTTTCCTGCACCAACACAAGTGCGAAAAGTGGTTTTTCAACACTAACACAAGTGCGAAAAGTGGTTTTTCAACACTATCACAAGTGCAAAAAGTGTTTTTTCCACACTAATACAAGTGCAAAAGTGGTTTCCTGCACCAACACAAGTGCAAAAAGTGGTTTTTCAACACTAACACAAGAGCGAAAAGTGGTTTTTCAACACTATCACAAGTGCAAAAAGTGTTTTTTCCACACTAATACAAGTGCAAAAGTGGTTTCCTGCACCAACACAAGTGCGAAAAGTGGTTTTTCAACACTAACACAAGTGCGAAAAGTGGTTTTTCAACACTAACACAAGTGCGAAAAGTGGTTTTTCAACACTAACACATGTGCGAAAAGTGTTTTTTCCACACGAATACAAGTGCAAAAGTGGTTTCCTGCACCAACACAAGTGCGAAAAGTGGTTTTTCAACACTAACACAAGTGCGAAAAGTGGTTTTTCAACACTAACACAAGTGCGAAAAGTGGTTTTTCAACACTATCACAAGTGCAAAAAGTGTTTTTTCCACACTAATACAAGTGCAAAAGTGGTTTCCTGCACCAACACAAGTGCGAAAAGTGGTTTTTCAACACTAACACAAGTGCGAAAAGTGGTTTTTCAACACTATCACAAGTGCAAAAAGTGTTTTTGCCACACTAATACAAGTGCAAAAGTGGTTTGCTGCACCAACACAAGTGCGAAAAGTGGGTTTTCAACACTAACACAAGTGCGAAAAGTGGTTTTTCAACACTAACACAAGTGCGAAAAGTGGTTTTTCCACACTAATACATGTGCAAAAGTGGTTTCCTGCACCAACACAAGTGCGAAAAGTGGTTTTTCAACACTAACACAAGTGCGAAAAGTTGTTTTTCAACACTAACACAAGTGCGAAAAGTGGTTTTTCAACACTATCTCAAGTGCAAAAAGTGTTTTTTCCACACTAATACAAGTGCAAAAGTGGTTTCCTGCACCAACACAAGTGCGAAAAGTGGTTTTTCAACACTAACACAAGTGCGAAAAGTGGTTTTTCAACACTAACACATGTGCGAAAAGTGGTTTTTCCACACCAATACAAGTGCAAAAGTGGTTTCCTGCACCAACACAAGTGCGAAAAGTGGTTTTTCAACACTAACACAAGTGCGAAAAGTGGTTTTTCAACACTATCACAAGTGCAAAAAGTGTTTTTTCCACACTAATACAAGTGCAAAAGTGGTTTCCTGCACTAACACAAGTGCGAAATGTGGTTTTCAACACTAACACAAGTGCGAAAGGTGGTTTTTCAACACTAACACAAGTGCGAAAAATGTTTTTTCCACACTAATACAAGTGCAAAAGTGGTTTCCTGCACCATCACAAGTGCAAAAAGTGGTTTTTCAACACTAACACAAGTGCGAAAAGTGGTTTTTCAACACTATCACAAGTGCAAAAAGTGTTTTTTCCACACTAATACAAGTGCAAAAGTGGTTTCCTGCACCAACACAAGTGCGAAAAGTGGTTTTTCAACACTAACACAAGTGCGAAAAGTGGTTTTTCAACACTAACACAAGTGCGAAAAGTGGTTTTTCAACACTATCACAAGTGCAAAAAGTGTTTTTTCCACACTAATACAAGTGCAAAAGTGGTTTCCTGCACCAACACAAGTGCGAAAAGTGGTTTTCAACACTAACACAAGTGCGAAAAGTGGTTTTTCAACACTATCACAAGGGCAAAAAGTGTTTTTTACACACTAATACAAGTGCAAAAGTGGTTTCCTGCACCAACACAAGTGCGAAAAGTGGTTTTTCAACACTAACACAAGTGCGAAAAGTGGTTTTTCAACACTAACACAAGTGCGAAAAGTGGTTTTTCAACACTATCACAAGTGCAAAAAGTGTTTTTTCCACACTAATACAAGTGCAAAAGTGGTTTCCTGCACCAACACAAGAGCGAAAAGTGGTTTTTCAACACTAACACAAATGCGAAAAGTGGTTTTTCAACACTAACACAAGTGCGAAAAGTGGGTTTTCCACACTAATACAAGTGCAAAAGTGGTTTCCTGCACCAACACAAGTGCGAAAAGTGGTTTTTCAACACTAACACAAGTGCGAAAAGTGGTTTTTCAACACTAACACAAGTGCGAAAAGTGGTTTTTCAACACTAACACAAGTGCGAAAAGTGGTTTTTCAACACTATCACAAGTGCAAAAAGTGTTTTTCCACACTAATACAAGTGCAAAAGTGGTTTCCTGCACCAACACAAGTGCGAAAAGTGGTTTTTCAACAATAACACTAGTGCGAAAAGTGGTTTTTCAACACTAACACAAGTGCGAAAAGTGGTTTTTCAACACTATCACAAGTGCAAAAAGTGTTTTTTCCACACTAATACAAGTGCAAAAGTGGTTTCCTGCACCAACACAAGTGCGAAAAGTGGTTTTTCAACACTAACACAAGTGCGAAAAGTGGCTTTTCAACACTATCACAAGTGCAAAAAGTGTTTTTTCCACACTAATACAAGTGCAAAAGTGGTTTCCTGCACCAACACAAGTGCGAAAAGTGGTTTTTCAACACTAACACAAGTGCGAAAAGTGGTTTTTCAACACTAACACAAGTGTGAAAAGTGTTTTTTCCACACTAATACAAGTGCAAAAGTGGTTTCCTGCACCAACACAAGTGCGAAAAGTGGTTTTTCAACACTAACACAAGTGCGAAAAGTGGTTTTTCAACACTAACACAAGTGTGAAAAGTGGTTTTTCAACACTATCACAAGTGCAAAAAGTGTTTTTTCCACACTAATACAAGTGCAAAAGTGGTTTCCTGCACCAACACAAGTGCGAAAAGTGGTTTTTCAACACTAACACAAGTGCGAAAAGTGGTTTTTCAACACTAACACAAGTGCGAAAAGTGGTTTTTCTACACTATCACAAGGGCAAAAAGTGTTTTTTCCACACTAATACAAGTGCAAAAGTGGTTTCCTGCACCATCACAAGTGCGAAAAGTGGTTTTTCAACACTAACACAAGTGCGAAAAGTGGTTTTTCAACACTATCACAAGGGCAAAAAGTGTTTTTTCCACACTAATACAAGTGCAAAAGTGGTTTCCTGCACTAACACAAGTGCGAAATGTGGTTTTCAACACTAACACAAGTGCAACTAGAACGGGCACTCGGTAGAGCGCATACCTTCGCCGCAGCTACTGTTCTGTACTTGGCATGGGAGTGTAGGGAACAGAACAGTGAACAGTTTTGACCTTTTCGTGACCTTGACCTTGACCTTTGACCCGATTGCTCCCAAAATCTAATCAAATGTGTCCCGTATAATAACCAATCATCCCACCAAATTTCATGCAATTCGGTTGAATACTTTTTGAGTTATGCGAATAACATACACACACACACACACACAGACATACAAATAAATACACAGCGATCAAAACATAATCTTCCGCTTTTGCGAAGGTAAAAAGTGTTTTTTCCACACTAATACAAGTGCAAAAGTGGTTTCCTGCACTAACACAAGTGCGAAATGTGGTTTTCAACACTAACACAAGTGCGAAAGGTGGTTTTTCAACACGAACACAAGTGCGAAAAGTGTTTTTTCCACACTAATACAAGTGCAAAAGTGGTTTCCTGCACCATCACAAGTGCGAAAAGTGGTTTTTCAACACTAACACAAGTGCGAAAAGTGGTTTTTCAACACTATCACAAGGGCAAAAAGTGTTTTTTCCACACTAATACAAGTGCAAAAGTGGTTTCCTGCACCAACACAAGTGCGAAAAGTGGTTTTTCAACACTAACACAAGTGCGAAAAGTGGTTTTTCAACACTAACACAAGTGCGAAAAGTGGTTTTTCAACACTATCACAAGTGCAAAAAGTGTTTTTTCCACACTAATACAAGTGCAAAAGTGGTTTCCTGCACCAACACAAGTGCGAAAAGTGGTTTTTCAACACTAACACAAGTGCGAAAAGTGGTTTTTCAACACTAACACAAGTGCGAAAAGTGGTTTTTCAACACTATCACAAGTGCAAAAAGTGTTTTTTCCACACTAATACAAGTGCAAAAGTGGTTTCCTGCACCAACACAAGTGCGAAAAGTGGTTTTTCAACACTAACACAAGTGCGAAAAGTGGTTTTTCAACACTAACACAAGTGTGAAAAGTGGTTTTTCAACACTATCACAAGTGCAAAAAGTGTTTTTTCCACACTAATACAAGTGCAAAAGTGGTTTCCTGCACCAACACAAGTGCGAAAAGTGGTTTTTCAACACTAACACAAGTGCGAAAAGTGGTTTTTCAACACTAACACAAGTGCGAAAAGTGGTTTTTCTACACTATCACAAGGGCAAAGAGTGTTTTTTCCACAATAATACAAGTGCAAAAGTGGTTTCCTGCACCATCACAAGTGCGAAAAGTGGTTTTTCAACACTAACACAAGTGCGAAAAGTGGTTTTTAACACTATCACAAGGGCAAAAAGTGTTTTTTCCACACTAATACAAGTGCAAAAGTGGTTTCCTGCACCAACACAAGTGCGAAAAGTGGTTTTTCAACACTAACACAAGTGCGAAAAGTGGTTTTTCAACACTATCTCAAGTTCAAAATGTGTTTTTTCCACACTAATACAAGTGCAAAAGTGGTTTCCTGCACCAACACAAGTGCGAAAAGTGGTTTTTCAACACTAACACAAGTGCGAAAGGTGGTTTTTCAACACTATCACAAGTGTAAAAAGTGTTTTTTCCACACTAATACAAGTGCAAAAGTGGTTTCCTGCACAAACACAAGTGCGAAATGTGGTTTTCAACACTAACACAAGTGCGAAAAGTGTTTTTTCCACACTAATACAAGTGCGAAAAGTGGTTTTTCAACACTATCACAAGTGCAAAAAGTGTTTTTTCCACACTAATACAAGTGCAAAAGTGGTTTCCTGCACCAACACAAGTGCGAAAAGTGGTTTTCAACACGAACACAAGTGCGAAAAGTGGTTTTTCAACACTATCACAAGGGCAAAAAGTGTTTTTTACACACTAATACAAGTGCAAAAGTGGTTTCCTGCACCAACACAAGTGCGAAAAGTGGTTTTTCAACACTAACACAAGTGCGAAAAGTGGTTTTTCAACACTAACACAAGTGCGAAAAGTGGTTTTTCAACACTATCACAAGTGCAAAAAGTGTTTTTTCCACACTAATACAAGTGCAAAAGTGGTTTCCTGCACCAACACAAGAGCGAAAAGTGGTTTTTCAACACTAACACAAATGCGAAAAGTGGTTTTTCAACACTAACACAAGTGCGAAAAGTGGGTTTTCCACACTAATACAAGTGCAAAAGTGGTTTCCTGCACCAACACAAGTGCGAAAAGTGGTTTTTCAACACTAACACAAGTGCGAAAAGTGGTTTTTCAACACTAACACAAGTGCGAAAAGTGGTTTTTCAACACTAACACAAGTGCGAAAAGTGGTTTTTCAACACTATCACAAGTGCAAAAAGTGTTTTTCCACACTAATACAAGTGCAAAAGTGGTTTCCTGCACCAACACAAGTGCGAAAAGTGGTTTTTCAACACTATCACAAGTGCAAAAAGTGTTTTTTCCACACTAATACAAGTGCAAAAGTGGTTTCCTGCACCAACACAAGTGCGAAAAGTGGTTTTTCAACACTAACACAAGTGCGAAAAGTGGCTTTTCAACACTATCACAAGTGCAAAAAGTGTTTTTTCCACACTAATACAAGTGCAAAAGTGGTTTCCTGCACCAACACAAGTGCGAAAAGTGGTTTTTCAACACTAACACAAGTGCGAAAAGTGGTTTTTCAACACTAACACAAGTGTGAAAAGTGTTTTTTCCACACTAATACAAGTGCAAAAGTGGTTTCCTGCACCAACACAAGTGCGAAAAGTGGTTTTTCAACACTAACACAAGTGCGAAAAGTGGTTTTTCAACACTAACACAAGTGTGAAAAGTGGTTTTTCAACACTATCACAAGTGCAAAAAGTGTTTTTTCCACACTAATACAAGTGCAAAAGTGGTTTCCTGCACCAACACAAGTGCGAAAAGTGGTTTTTCAACACTAACACAAGTGCGAAAAGTGGTTTTTCAACACTAACACAAGTGCGAAAAGTGGTTTTTCTACACTATCACAAGGGCAAAAAGTGTTTTTTCCACACTAATACAAGTGCAAAAGTGGTTTCCTGCACCATCACAAGTGCGAAAAGTGGTTTTTCAACACTAACACAAGTGCGAAAAGTGGTTTTTCAACACTATCACAAGGGCAAAAAGTGTTTTTTCCACACTAATACAAGTGCAAAAGTGGTTTCCTGCACCAACACAAGAGCGAAAAGTGGTTTTTCAACACTAACACAAATGCGAAAAGTGGTTTTTCAACACTAACACAAGTGCGAAAAGTGGTTTTTCAACACTATCACAAGTGCAAAAAGTGTTTTTTCCACACTAATACAAGTGCAAAAGTGGTTTCCTGCACCAACACAAGAGCGAAAAGTGGTTTTTCAACACTAACACAAATGCGAAAAGTGGTTTTTCAACACTAACACAAGTGCGAAAAGTGGGTTTTCCACACTAATACAAGTGCAAAAGTGGTTTCCTGCACCAACACAAGTGCGAAAAGTGGTTTTTCAACACTAACACAAGTGCGAAAATTGGTTTTTCAACACTAACACAAGTGCGAAAAGTGGTTTTTCAACACTAACACAAGTGCGAAAAGTGGTTTTTCAACACTATCACAAGTGCAAAAAGTGTTTTTCCACACTAATACAAGTGCAAAAGTGGTTTCCTGCACCAACACAAGTGCGAAAAGTGGTTTTTCAACACTATCACAAGTGCAAAAAGTGTTTTTTCCACACTAATACAAGTGCAAAAGTGGTTTCCTGCACCAACACAAGTGCGAAAAGTGGTTTTTCAACACTAACACAAGTGCGAAAAGTGGCTTTTCAACACTATCACAAGTGCAAAAAGTGTTTTTTCCACACTAATACAAGTGCAAAAGTGGTTTCCTGCACCAACACAAGTGCGAAAAGTGGTTTTTCAACACTAACACAAGTGCGAAAAGTGGTTTTTCAACACTAACACAAGTGTGAAAAGTGTTTTTTCCACACTAATACAAGTGCAAAAGTGGTTTCCTGCACCAACACAAGTGCGAAAAGTGGTTTTTCAACACTAACACAAGTGCGAAAAGTGGTTTTTCAACACTAACACAAGTGTGAAAAGTGGTTTTTCAACACTATCACAAGTGCAAAAAGTGTTTTTTCCACACTAATACAAGTGCAAAAGTGGTTTCCTGCACCAACACAAGTGCGAAAAGTGGTTTTTCAACACTAACACAAGTGCGAAAAGTGGTTTTTCAACACTAACACAAGTGCGAAAAGTGGTTTTTCTACACTATCACAAGGGCAAAAAGTGTTTTTTCCACACTAATACAAGTGCAAAAGTGGTTTCCTGCACCATCACAAGTGCGAAAAGTGGTTTTTCAACACTAACACAAGTGCGAAAAGTGGTTTTTCAACACTATCACAAGGGCAAAAAGTGTTTTTTCCACACTAATACAAGTGCAAAAGTGGTTTCCTGCACTAACACAAGTGCGAAATGTGGTTTTCAACACTAACACAAGTGCAACTAGAACGGGCACTCGGTAGAGCGCATACCTTCGCCGCAGCTACTGTTCTGTACTTGGCATGGGAGTGTAGGGAACAGAACAGTGAACAGTTTTGACCTTTTCGTGACCTTGACCTTGACCTTTGACCCGATTGCTCCCAAAATCTAATCAAATGTGTCCCGTATAATAACCAATCATCCCACCAAATTTCATGCAATTCGGTTGAATACTTTTTGAGTTATGCGAATAACATACACACACACACACACACAGACATACAAATAAATACACAGCGATCAAAACATAATCTTCCGCTTTTGCGAAGGTAAAAAGTGTTTTTTCCACACTAATACAAGTGCAAAAGTGGTTTCCTGCACTAACACAAGTGCGAAATGTGGTTTTCAACACTAACACAAGTGCGAAAGGTGGTTTTTCAACACGAACACAAGTGCGAAAAGTGTTTTTTCCACACTAATACAAGTGCAAAAGTGGTTTTCCAACACTAACACAAGTGCGAAAAGTGGTTTTTCAACACTAACACAAGTGCGAAAAGTGGTTTTTCAACACTATCACAAGGGCAAAAAGTGTTTTTTCCACACTAATACAAGTGCAAAAGTGGTTTCCTGCACCAACACAAGTGCGAAAAGTGGTTTTTCAACACTAACACAAGTGCGAAAAGTGGTTTTTCAACACTAACACAAGTGCGAAAAGTGGTTTTTCAACACTATCACAAGTGCAAAAAGTGTTTTTTCCACACTAATACAAGTGCAAAAGTGGTTTCCTGCACCAACACAAGTGCGAAAAGTGGTTTTTCAACACTAACACAAGTGCGAAAAGTGGTTTTTCAACACTAACACAAGTGCGAAAAGTGGTTTTTCAACACTATCACAAGTGCAAAAAGTGTTTTTTCCACACTAATACAAGTGCAAAAGTGGTTTCCTGCACCAACACAAGTGCGAAAAGTGGTTTTTCAACACTAACACAAGTGCGAAAAGTGGTTTTTCAACACTAACACAAGTGTGAAAAGTGGTTTTTCAACACTATCACAAGTGCAAAAAGTGTTTTTTCCACACTAATACAAGTGCAAAAGTGGTTTCCTGCACCAACACAAGTGCGAAAAGTGGTTTTTCAACACTAACACAAGTGCGAAAAGTGGTTTTTCAACACTAACACAAGTGCGAAAAGTGGTTTTTCTACACTATCACAAGGGCAAAGAGTGTTTTTTCCACAATAATACAAGTGCAAAAGTGGTTTCCTGCACCATCACAAGTGCGAAAAGTGGTTTTTCAACACTAACACAAGTGCGAAAAGTGGTTTTTAACACTATCACAAGGGCAAAAAGTGTTTTTTCCACACTAATACAAGTGCAAAAGTGGTTTCCTGCACCAACACAAGTGCGAAAAGTGGTTTTTCAACACTAACACAAGTGCGAAAAGTGGTTTTTCAACACTATCTCAAGTTCAAAATGTGTTTTTTCCACACTAATACAAGTGCAAAAGTGGTTTCCTGCACCAACACAAGTGCGAAAAGTGGTTTTTCAACACTAACACAAGTGCGAAAGGTGGTTTTTCAACACTATCACAAGTGTAAAAAGTGTTTTTTCCACACTAATACAAGTGCAAAAGTGGTTTCCTGCACAAACACAAGTGCGAAATGTGGTTTTCAACACTAACACAAGTGCGAAAAGTGTTTTTTCCACACTAATACAAGTGCAAAAGTGGTTTCCTGCACCATCACAAGTGCGAAAAGTGGTTTTTCAACACAAACACAAGTGCGAAAAGTGGTTTTTCAACACTATCACAAGGGCAAAAAGTGTTTTTTCCACACTAATACAAGTGCAAAAGTGGTTTCCTGCACCAACACAAGTGCGAAAAGTGGTTTTTCAACACTAACACAAGTGCGAAAAGTGGTTTTTCAACACTAACACAAGTGCGAAAAGTGGTTTTTCAACACTATCACAAGTGCAAAAAGTGTTTTTTCCACACTAATACAAGTGCAAAAGTGGTTTCCTGCACCAACACAAGTGCGAAAAGTGGTTTTTCAACACTAACACAAGTGCGAAAAGTGGTTTTTCAACATTAACACAAGTGCGAAAAGTGGTTTTTCAACACTATCACAAGTGCAAAAAGTGTTTTTTCCACACTAATACAAGTGCAAAAGTGGTTTCCTGCACCAACACAAGTGCGAAAAGTGGTTTTTCAACAATAACACAAGTGCGAAAAGTGGTTTTTCAACACTAACACAAGTGCGAAAAGTGGTTTTTCAACACTATCACAAGTGCAAAAAGTGTTTTTTCCACACTAATACAAGTGCAAAAAGTGTTTTTTCCACACTAATACAAGTGCAAAAGTGGTTTCCTGCACCAACACAAGTGCGAAAAGTGGTTTTTCAACACTAACACAAGTGCGAAAAGTGGTTTTTCAACACTATCACAAGTGCAAAAAGTGTTTTTTCCACACTAATACAAGTGCAAAAGTGGTTTCCTGCACCAACACAAGTGCGAAAAGTGGTTTTTCAACACTAACACAAGTGCGAAAAGTGGTTTTTCAACACTAACACAAGTGCGAAAAGTGGTTTTTCAACACTAACACAAGTGTGAAAACTGGTTTTTCAACACTATCACAAGTGCAAAAAGTGTTTTTTCCACACTAATACAAGTGCAAAAGTGGTTTCCTGCACCAACACAAGTGCGAAAAGTGGTTTTTCTACACTAACACAAGTGCGAAAAGTGGTTTTTCAACACTAACACAAGTGCGAAAAGTGGTTTTTCAACACTAACACATGTGCGAAAAGTGTTTTTTCCACACTAATACAAGTGCAAAAGTGGTTTCCTGCACCAACACAAGTGCGAAAAGTGGTTTTTCAACACTAACACAAGTGCGAAAAGTGGTTTTTCAACACTAACACAAGTGCGAAAAGTGGTTTTTCAACACTATCACAAGTGCAAAAAGTGTTTTTGCCACACTAATACAAGTGCAAAATTGGTTTGCTGCACCAACACAAGTGCGAAAAGTGGTTTTTCAACACTAACACAAGTGCGAAAAGTGTTTTTTCAACAGTAACACAAGTGCGAAAAGTGGTTTTCCACACTAATACATGTGCAAAAGTGGTTTCCTGCACCAACACAAGTGCGAAAAGTGGTTTTTCAACACTAACACAAGTGCGAAAAGTTGTTTTTCAACACTAACACAAGTGCGAAAAGTGGTTTTTCAACACTATCTCAAGTGCAAAAAGTGTTTTTTCCACACTAATACAAGTGCAAAAGTGGTTTCCTGCACCAACACAAGTGCGAAAAGTGGTTTTTCAACACTAACACAAGTGCGAAAAGTGGTTTTTCAACACTAACACATGTGCGAAAAGTGGTTTTTCCACACTAATACAAGTGCAAAAGTGGTTTCCTGCACCAACACAAGTGCGAAAAGTGGTTTTTCAACACTAACACAAGTGCGAAAAGTGGTTTTTCCACACTAATACAAGTGCAAAAGTGGTTTCCTGCACTAACACAAGTGCGAAATGTGGTTTTCAACACTAACACAAGTGCGAAAGGTGGTTTTTCAACACTAACACAAGTGCGAAAAGTGTTTTTTCCACACTAATACAAGTGCAAAAGTGGTTTCCTGCACCATCACAAGTGCGAAAAGTGGTTTTTCAACACTAACACAAGTGCGAAAAGTGGTTTTTCAACACTATCACAAGGGCAAAAAGTGTTTTTTCCACACTAATACAAGTGCAAAAGTGGTTTCCTGCACCAACACAAGTGCGAAAAGTGGTTTTTCAACACTAACACAAGTGCGAAAAGTGGTTTTTCAACACTAACACAAGTGCGAAAAGTGGTTTTTCAACACTATCACAAGTGCAAAAAGTGTTTTTTCCACACTAATACAAGTGCAAAAGTGGTTTCCTGCACCAACACAAGTGCGAAAAGTGGTTTTTCAACACTAACACAAGTGCGAAAAGTGGTTTTTCAACACTATCACAAAGGCAAAAAGTGTTTTTTCCACACTAATACAAGTGCAAAAGTGGTTTCCTGCACCAACACAAGTGCGAAAAGTGGTTTTTCAACACTAACACAAGTGCGAAAAGTGGTTTTTCAACACTAACACAAGTGCGAAAAGTGGTTTTTCAACACTATCACAAGTGCAAAAAGTGTTTTTTCCACACTAATACAAGTGCAAAAGTGGTTTCCTGCACCAACACAAGAGCGAAAAGTGGTTTTTCAACACTAACACAAGTGCGAAAAGTGGTTTTTCAACACTAACACAAGTGCGAAAAGTGGTTTTTCCACACTAATACAAGTGCAAAAGTGGTTTCCTGCACCAACACAAGTGCGAAAAGTGGTTTTTCAACACTAACACAAGTGCGAAAAGTGGTTTTTCAACACTAACACAAGTGCGAAAAGTGGTTTTTCAACACTAACACAAGTGCAAAAAGTGGTTTTTCAACACTATCACAAGTGCAAAAAGTGTTTTTCCACACTAATACAAGTGCAAAAGTGGTTTCCTGCACCAACACAATTGCGAAAAGTGGTTTTTCAACAATAACACTAGTGCGAAAAGTGGTTTTTCAACACTAACACAAGTGCGAAAAGTGGTTTTTCAACACTATCACAAGTGCAAAAAGTGTTTTTTCCACACTAATACAAGTGCAAAAGTGGTTTCCTGCACCAACACAAGTGCGAAAAGTAGTTTTTCAACACTAACACAAGTGCGAAAAGTGGCTTTTCAACACTATCACAAGTGCAAAAAGTGTTTTTTGCCACACTAATACAAGTGCAAAAGTGGTTTCCTGCACCAACACAAGTGCGAAAAGTGGTTTTTCAACACTAACACAAGTGCGAAAAGTGGTTTTTCAACACTAACACAAGTGTGAAAAGTGTTTTTTCCACACTAATACAAGTGCAAAAGTGGTTTCCTGCACCAACACAAGTGCGAAAACTGGTTTTTCAACACTAACACAAGTGCGAAAAGTGGTTTTTCAACACTAACACAAGTGTGAAAAGTGGTTTTTCAACACTATCACAAGTGCAAAAAGTGTTTTTTCCACACTAATACAAGTGCAAAAGTGGTTTCCTGCACCAACACAAGTGCGAAAAGTGGTTTTTCAACACTAACACAAGTGCGAAAAGTGGTTTTTCAACACTAACACAGGTGCGAAAAGTGGTTTTTCTACACTATCACAAGGGCAAAAAGTGTTTTTTCCACACTAATACAAGTGCAAAAGTGGTTTCCTGCACCATTACAAGTGCGAAAAGTGTTTTTTCAACACTAACACAAGTGCGAAAAGTGGTTTTTCAACACTATCACAAGGGCAAAAAGTGTTTTTTCCACACTAATACAAGTGCAAAAGTGGTTTCCTGCAATAACACAAGTGCGAAATGTGGTTTTCAACACTAACACAAGTGCAAAAAGTGTTTTTTCCACACTAATACAAGTGCAAAAGTGGTTTCCTGCACCAACACAAGTGCGAAAAGTGGTTTTTCAACACTAACACAAGTGCGAAAGGTGGTTTTTCAACACTATCACAAGTGTAAAAAGTGTTTTTTCCACACTAATACAAGTGCAAAAGTGGTTTCCTGCACAAACACAAGTGCGAAATGTGGTTTTCAACACTAACACAAGTGCGAAAAGTGTTTTTTCCACACTAATACAAGTGCAAAAGTGGTTTCCTGCACCATCACAAGTGCGAAAAGTGGTTTTTCAACACAAACACAAGTGCGAAAAGTGGTTTTTCAACACTATCACAAGGGCAAAAAGTGTTTTTTCCACACTAATACAAGTGCAAAAGTGGTTTCCTGCACCAACACAAGTGCGAAAAGTGGTTTTTCAACACTAACACAAGTGCGAAAAGTGGTTTTTCAACACTAACACAAGTGCGAAAAGTGGTTTTTCAACACTATCACAAGTGCAAAAAGTGTTTTTTCCACACTAATACAAGTGCAAAAGTGGTTTCCTGCACCAACACAAGTGCGAAAAGTGGTTTTTCAACACTAACACAAGTGCGAAAAGTGGTTTTTCAACATTAACACAAGTGCGAAAAGTGGTTTTTCAACACTATCACAAGTGCAAAAAGTGTTTTTTCCACACTAATACAAGTGCAAAAGTGGTTTCCTGCACCAACACAAGTGCGAAAAGTGGTTTTTCAACAATAACACAAGTGCGAAAAGTGGTTTTTCAACACTAACACAAGTGTGAAAAGTGGTTTTTCAACACTATCACAAGTGCAAAAAGTGTTTTTTCCACCCTAATACAAGTGCAAAAGTGGTTTCCTGCACCAACACAAGTGCGAAAAGTGGTTTTTCAACACTAACACAAGTGCGAAAAGTGGTTTTTCAACACTATCACAAGTGCAAAAAGTGTTTTTTCCACACTAATACAAGTGCAAAAGTGGTTTCCTGCACCAACACAAGTGCGAAAAGTGGTTTTTCAACACTAACACAAGTGCGAAAAGTGGTTTTTCAACACTAACACAAGTGCGAAAAGTGGTTTTTCAACACTAACACATGTGCGAAAAGTGTTTTTTCCACACTAATACAAGTGCAAAAGTGGTTTCCTGCACCAACACAAGTGCGAAAAGTGGTTTTTCAACACTAACACAAGTGCGAAAAGTGGTTTTTCAACACTAACACAAGTGCGAAAAGTGGTTTTTCAACACTATCACAAGTGCAAAAAGTGTTTTTTCCACACTAATACAAGTGCAAAAGTGGTTTCCTGCACCAACACAAGTGCGAAAAGTGGTTTTTCAACACTAACACAAGTGCGAAAAGTGGTTTTTCAACACTAACACAAGTGCGAAAAGTGGTTTTTCAACACTATCACAAGTGCAAAAAGTGTTTTTGCCACACTAATACAAGTGCAAAAGTGGTTTGCTGCACCAACACAAGTGCGAAAAGTGGTTTTTCAACACTAACACAAGTGCGAAAAGTGGTTTTCCACACTAATACATGTGCAAAAGTGGTTTCCTGCACCAACACAAGTGCGAAAAGTGGTTTTTCAACACTAACACAAGTGCGAAAAGTTGTTTTTCAACACTAACACAAGTGCGAAAAGTGGTTTTTCAACACTATCTCAAGTGCAAAAAGTGTTTTTTCCACACTAATACAAGTGCAAAAGTGGTTTCCTGCACCAACACAAGTGCGAAAAGTGGTTTTTCAACACTAACACAAGTGCGAAAAGTGGTTTTTCAACACTAACACATGTGCGAAAAG
Organism: Myxine glutinosa; assembly: GCF_964187855.1. Taxonomy (NCBI): domain Eukaryota; kingdom Metazoa; phylum Chordata; class Myxini; order Myxiniformes; family Myxinidae; genus Myxine; species Myxine glutinosa. The sequence goes on from NW_027617164.1 coordinate 132,999, forward strand.
TGGTTTTTTCCACACTAATACAAGTGCAAAAGTGGTTTCCTGCACCAACACAAGTGCGAAAAGTGGTTTTTCAACACTAACACAAGTGCGAAAAGTGGTTTTTCCACACTAATACAAGTGCAAAAGTGGTTTCCTGCACTAACACAAGTGCGAAATGTGGTTTTCAACACTAACACAAGTGCGAAAGGTGGTTTTTCAACACTAACACAAGTGCGAAAAGTGTTTTTTCCACACTAATACAAGTGCAAAAGTGGTTTCCTGCACCATCACAAGTGCGAAAAGTGGTTTTTCAACACTAACACAAGTGCGAAAAGTGGTTTTTCAACACTAACACAAGTGCGAAAAGTGGTTTTTCCACACTAATACAAGTGCAAAAGTGGTTTCCTGCACCAACACAAGTGCGAAAAGTGGTTTTTCAACACTAACACAAGTGCGAAAAGTGGTTTTTCAACACTAACACAAGTGCGAAAAGTGGTTTTTCAACACTAACACAAGTGCAAAAAGTGGTTTTTCAACACTATCACAAGTGCAAAAAGTGTTTTTCCACACTAATACAAGTGCAAAAGTGGTTTCCTGCACCAACACAATTGCGAAAAGTGGTTTTTCAACAATAACACTAGTGCGAAAAGTGGTTTTTCAACACTAACACAAGTGCGAAAAGTGGTTTTTCAACACTATCACAAGTGCAAAAAGTGTTTTTTCCACACTAATACAAGTGCAAAAGTGGTTTCCTGCACCAACACAAGTGCGAAAAGTAGTTTTTCAACACTAACACAAGTGCGAAAAGTGGCTTTTCAACACTATCACAAGTGCAAAAAGTGTTTTTTGCCACACTAATACAAGTGCAAAAGTGGTTTCCTGCACCAACACAAGTGCGAAAAGTGGTTTTTCAACACTAACACAAGTGCGAAAAGTGGTTTTTCAACACTAACACAAGTGTGAAAAGTGTTTTTTCCACACTAATACAAGTGCAAAAGTGGTTTCCTGCACCAACACAAGTGCGAAAACTGGTTTTTCAACACTAACACAAGTGCGAAAAGTGGTTTTTCAACACTAACACAAGTGTGAAAAGTGGTTTTTCAACACTATCACAAGTGCAAAAAGTGTTTTTTCCACACTAATACAAGTGCAAAAGTGGTTTCCTGCACCAACACAAGTGCGAAAAGTGGTTTTTCAACACTAACACAAGTGCGAAAAGTGGTTTTTCAACACTAACACAGGTGCGAAAAGTGGTTTTTCTACACTATCACAAGGGCAAAAAGTGTTTTTTCCACACTAATACAAGTGCAAAAGTGGTTTCCTGCACCATTACAAGTGCGAAAAGTGTTTTTTCAACACTAACACAAGTGCGAAAAGTGGTTTTTCAACACTATCACAAGGGCAAAAAGTGTTTTTTCCACACTAATACAAGTGCAAAAGTGGTTTCCTGCAATAACACAAGTGCGAAATGTGGTTTTCAACACTAACACAAGTGCAAAAAGTGTTTTTTCCACACTAATACAAGTGCAAAAGTGGTTTCCTGCACCAACACAAGTGCGAAAAGTGGTTTTTCAACACTAACACAAGTGCGAAAGGTGGTTTTTCAACACTATCACAAGTGTAAAAAGTGTTTTTTCCACACTAATACAAGTGCAAAAGTGGTTTCCTGCACAAACACAAGTGCGAAATGTGGTTTTCAACACTAACACAAGTGCGAAAAGTGTTTTTTCCACACTAATACAAGTGCAAAAGTGGTTTCCTGCACCATCACAAGTGCGAAAAGTGGTTTTTCAACACAAACACAAGTGCGAAAAGTGGTTTTTCAACACTATCACAAGGGCAAAAAGTGTTTTTTCCACACTAATACAAGTGCAAAAGTGGTTTCCTGCACCAACACAAGTGCGAAAAGTGGTTTTTCAACACTAACACAAGTGCGAAAAGTGGTTTTTCAACACTAACACAAGTGCGAAAAGTGGTTTTTCAACACTATCACAAGTGCAAAAAGTGTTTTTTCCACACTAATACAAGTGCAAAAGTGGTTTCCTGCACCAACACAAGTGCGAAAAGTGGTTTTTCAACACTAACACAAGTGCGAAAAGTGGTTTTTCAACATTAACACAAGTGCGAAAAGTGGTTTTTCAACACTATCACAAGTGCAAAAAGTGTTTTTTCCACACTAATACAAGTGCAAAAGTGGTTTCCTGCACCAACACAAGTGCGAAAAGTGGTTTTTCAACAATAACACAAGTGCGAAAAGTGGTTTTTCAACACTAACACAAGTGTGAAAAGTGGTTTTTCAACACTATCACAAGTGCAAAAAGTGTTTTTTCCACCCTAATACAAGTGCAAAAGTGGTTTCCTGCACCAACACAAGTGCGAAAAGTGGTTTTTCAACACTAACACAAGTGCGAAAAGTGGTTTTTCAACACTATCACAAGTGCAAAAAGTGTTTTTTCCACACTAATACAAGTGCAAAAGTGGTTTCCTGCACCAACACAAGTGCGAAAAGTGGTTTTTCAACACTAACACAAGTGCGAAAAGTGGTTTTTCAACACTAACACAAGTGCGAAAAGTGGTTTTTCAACACTAACACATGTGCGAAAAGTGTTTTTTCCACACTAATACAAGTGCAAAAGTGGTTTCCTGCACCAACACAAGTGCGAAAAGTGGTTTTTCAACACTAACACAAGTGCGAAAAGTGGTTTTTCAACACTAACACAAGTGCGAAAAGTGGTTTTTCAACACTATCACAAGTGCAAAAAGTGTTTTTTCCACACTAATACAAGTGCAAAAGTGGTTTCCTGCACCAACACAAGTGCGAAAAGTGGTTTTTCAACACTAACACAAGTGCGAAAAGTGGTTTTTCAACACTAACACAAGTGCGAAAAGTGGTTTTTCAACACTATCACAAGTGCAAAAAGTGTTTTTGCCACACTAATACAAGTGCAAAAGTGGTTTGCTGCACCAACACAAGTGCGAAAAGTGGTTTTTCAACACTAACACAAGTGCGAAAAGTGGTTTTCCACACTAATACATGTGCAAAAGTGGTTTCCTGCACCAACACAAGTGCGAAAAGTGGTTTTTCAACACTAACACAAGTGCGAAAAGTTGTTTTTCAACACTAACACAAGTGCGAAAAGTGGTTTTTCAACACTATCTCAAGTGCAAAAAGTGTTTTTTCCACACTAATACAAGTGCAAAAGTGGTTTCCTGCACCAACACAAGTGCGAAAAGTGGTTTTTCAACACTAACACAAGTGCGAAAAGTGGTTTTTCAACACTAACACATGTGCGAAAAGTGGTTTTTTCCACACTAATACAAGTGCAAAAGTGGTTTCCTGCACCAACACAAGTGCGAAAAGTGGTTTTTCAACACTAACACAAGTGCGAAAAGTGGTTTTTCCACACTAATACAAGTGCAAAAGTGGTTTCCTGCACTAACACAAGTGCGAAATGTGGTTTTCAACACTAACACAAGTGCGAAAGGTGGTTTTTCAACACTAACACAAGTGCGAAAAGTGTTTTTTCCACACTAATACAAGTGCAAAAGTGGTTTCCTGCACCATCACAAGTGCGAAAAGTGGTTTTTCAACACTAACACAAGTGCGAAAAGTGGTTTTTCAACACTATCACAAGGGCAAAAAGTGTTTTTTCCACACTAATACAAGTGCAAAAGTGGTTTCCTGCACCAACACAAGTGCGAAAAGTGGTTTTTCAACACTAACACAAGTGCGAAAAGTGGTTTTTCAACACTAACACAAGTGCGAAAAGTGGTTTTTCAACACTATCACAAGTGCAAAAAGTGTTTTTTCCACACTAATACAAGTGCAAAAGTGGTTTCCTGCACCAACACAAGTGCGAAAAGTGGTTTTTCAACACTAACACAAGTGCGAAAAGTGGTTTTTCAACACTATCACAGGGGCAAAAAGTGTTTTTTCCACACTAATACAAGTGCAAAAGTGGTTTCCTGCACCAACACAAGTGCGAAAAGTGGTTTTTCAACACTAACACAAGTGCGAAAAGTGGTTTTTCAACACTAACACAAGTGCGAAAAGTGGTTTTTCAACACTATCACAAGTGCAAAAAGTGTTTTTTCCACACTAATACAAGTGCAAAAGTGGTTTCCTGCACCAACACAAGAGCGAAAAGTGGTTTTTCAACACTAACACAAGTGCGAAAAGTGGTTTTTCAACACTAACACAAGTGCGAAAAGTGGTTTTTCCACACTAATACAAGTGCAAAAGTGGTTTCCTGCACCAACACAAGTGCGAAAAGTGGTTTTTCAACACTAACACAAGTGCGAAAAGTGGTTTTTCAACACTAACACAAGTGCGAAAAGTGGTTTTTCAACACTAACACAAGTGCAAAAAGTGGTTTTTCAACACTATCACAAGTGCAAAAAGTGTTTTTCCACACTAATACAAGTGCAAAAGTGGTTTCCTGCACCAACACAATTGCGAAAAGTGGTTTTTCAACAATAACACTAGTGCGAAAAGTGGTTTTTCAACACTAACACAAGTGCGAAAAGTGTTTTTTCAACACTATCACAAGTGCAAAAAGTGTTTTTTCCACACTAATACAAGTGCAAAAGTGGTTTCCTGCACCAACACAAGTGCGAAAAGTAGTTTTTCAACACTAACACAAGTGCGAAAAGTGGCTTTTCAACACTATCACAAGTGCAAAAAGTGTTTTTTCCACACTAATACAAGTGCAAAAGTGGTTTCCTGCACCAACACAAGTGCGAAAAGTGGTTTTTCAACACTAACACAGGTGCGAAAAGTGGTTTTTCAACACTAACACAAGTGTGAAAAGTGTTTTTTCCACACTAATACAAGTGCAAAAGTGGTTTCCTGCACCAACACAAGTGCGAAAACTGGTTTTTCAACACTAACACAAGTGCGAAAAGTGGTTTTTCAACACTAACACAAGTGTGAAAAGTGGTTTTTCAACACTATCACAAGTGCAAAAAGTGTTTTTTCCACACTAATACAAGTGCAAAAGTGGTTTCCTGCACCAACACAAGTGCGAAAAGTGGTTTTTCAACACTAACACAAGTGTGAAAAGTGGTTTTTCAACACTAACACAAGTGCGAAAAGTGGTTTTTCAACACTATCACAAGTGCAAAAAGTGTTTTTTCCACACTAATACAAGTGCAAAAGTGGTTTCCTGCACCAACACAAGTGCGAAAAGTGGTTTTTCAACACTAACACAAGTGCGAAAAGTGGTTTTTCAACACTAACACAAGTGTGAAAAGTGGTTTTTCAACACTATCACAAGTGCAAAAAGTGTTTTTTCCACACTAATACAAGTGCAAAAGTGGTTTCCTGCACCAACAGAAGTGCGAAAAGTGGTTTTTCAACACTAACACAAGTGCGAAAAGTGGTTTTTCTACACTATCACAAGGGCAAAAAGTGTTTTTTCCACACTAATACAAGTGCAAAAGTGGTTTCCTGCACCATCAAAGTGCGAAAAGTGGTTTTTCAACACTAACACAAGTGCGAAAAGTGGTTTTTCAACACTATCACAAGGGCAAAAAGTGTTTTTTCCACACTAATACAAGTGCAAAAGTGGTTTCCTGCACCAACACAAGTGCGAAAAGTGGTTTTTCAACACTAACACAAGTGCGAAAAGTGGTTTTTCAACACTAACACAAGTGCGAAAAGTGGTTTTTCAACACTATCACCAGTTCAAAATGTGTTTTTTCCACACTAATACAAGTGCAAAAGTGGTTTCCTGCACCAACACAAGTGCGAAAAGTGGTTTTTCAACACTAACGCAAGTGCGAAAGGTGGTTTTTCAACACTATCACAAGTGTAAAAAGTGTTTTTTCCACACTAATACAAGTGCAAAAGTGGTTTCCTGCACAAACACAAGTGCGAAATGTGGTTTTCAACACTAACACAAGTGCGAAAAGTGGTTTTTCAACACTAACACAAGTGCGAAAGGTGGTTTTTCAACACTATCACAAGTGCAAAAAGTGTTTTTTCCACACTAATACAAGTGCAAAAGTGGTTTCCTGCATCAACACAAGTGCGAAAAGTAGTTTTTCAACACTAACACAAGTGCGAAAAGTGGCTTTTCAACACTATCACAAGTGCAAAAAGTGTTTTTTCCACACTAATACAAGTGCAAAAGTGGTTTCCTGCACCAACACAAGTGCGAAAAGTAGTTTTTCAACACTAACACAAGTGCGAAAAGTGGCTTTTCAACACTATCACAAGTGCAAAAAGTGTTTTTTCCACACTAATACAAGTGCAAAAGTGGTTTCCTGCACCAACACAAGTGCGAAAAGTGGTTTTTCAACACTAACACAAGTGCGAAAAGTGGTTTTTCAACACTAACACAAGTGTGAAAAGTGTTTTTTCCACACTAATACAAGTGCAAAAGTGGTTTCCTGCACCAACACAAGTGCGAAAACTGGTTTTTCAACACTAACACAAGTGCGAAAAGTGGTTTTTCAACACTAACACAAGTGTGAAAAGTGGTTTTTCAACACTATCACAAGTGCAAAAAGTGTTTTTTCCACACTAATACAAGTGCAAAAGTGGTTTCCTGCACCAACACAAGTGCGAAAAGTGGTTTTTCAACACTAACACAAGTGCGAAAAGTGGTTTTTCAACACTAACACAAGTGCGAAAAGTGGTTTTTCTACACTATCACAAGGGCAAAAAGTGTTTTTTCCACACTAATACAAGTGCAAAAGTGGTTTCCTGCACCATCACAAGTGCGAAAAGTGTTTTTTCAACACTAACACAAGTGCGAAAAGTGGTTTTTCAACACTATCACAAGGGCAAAAAGTGTTTTTTCCACACTAATACAAGTGCAAAAGTGGTTTCCTGCAATAACACAAGTGCGAAATGTGGTTTTCAACACTAACACAAGTGCAAAAAGTGTTTTTTCCACACTAATACAAGTGCAAAAGTGGTTTTTCAACACTATCACAAGGGCAAAAAGTGTTTTTTCCACACTAATACAAGTGCAAAAGTGGTTTCCTGCACCAACACAAGTGCGAAAAGTGGTTTTTCAACACTAACACAAGTGCGAAAAGTGGTTTTTCAACACTAACACAAGTGCGAAAAGTGGTTTTTCAACACTATCACAAGTGCAAAAAGTGTTTTTTCCACACTAATACAAGTGCAAAAGTGGTTTCCTGCACCAACACAAGTGCGAAAAGTGGTTTTTCAACACTAACACAAGTGCGAAAAGTGGTTTTTCAACACTATCACAGGGGCAAAAAGTGTTTTTTCCACACTAATACAAGTGCAAAAGTGGTTTCCTGCACCAACACAAGTGCGAAAAGTGGTTTTTCAACACTAACACAAGTGCGAAAAGTGGTTTTTCAACACTAACACAAGTGCGAAAAGTGGTTTTTCAACACTATCACAAGTGCAAAAAGTGTTTTTTCCACACTAATACAAGTGCAAAAGTGGTTTCCTGCACCAACACAAGAGCGAAAAGTGGTTTTTCAACACTAACACAAGTGCGAAAAGTGGTTTTTCAACACTAACACAAGTGCGAAAAGTGGTTTTTCCACACTAATACAAGTGCAAAAGTGGTTTTCTGCACCAACACAAGTGCGAAAAGTGGTTTTTCAACACTAACACAAGTGCGAAAAGTGGTTTTTCAACACTAACACAAGTGCGAAAAGTGGTTTTTCAACACTAACACAAGTGCAAAAAGTGGTTTTTCAACACTATCACAAGTGCAAAAAGTGTTTTTCCACACTAATACAAGTGCAAAAGTGGTTTCCTGCACCAACACAATTGCGAAAAATGGTTTTTCAACAATAACACTAGTGCGAAAAGTGGTTTTTCAACACTAACACAAGTGCGAAAAGTGTTTTTTCAACACTATCACAAGTGCAAAAAGTGTTTTTTCCACACTAATACAAGTGCAAAAGTGGTTTCCTGCACCAACACAAGTGCGAAAAGTAGTTTTTCAACACTAACACAAGTGCGAAAAGTGGCTTTTCAACACTATCACAAGTGCAAAATGTGTTTTTTCCACACTAATACAAGTGCAAAAGTGGTTTCCTGCACCAACACAAGTGCGAAAAGTGGTTTTTCAACACTAACACAAGTGCGAAAAGTGGTTTTTCAACACTAACACAAGTGTGAAAAGTGTTTTTTCCACACTAATAC